>NC_043701.1:169423545-169528403 GCF_006229205.1 Suricata suricatta
TTGATGAAATTCCCAATCATCATATTGTGCAGAATAGCCCTGACCAAGGAGTCATTTAGACTATTTTCAGGTTAACAAATGTACTATTTTTTTTTTAGGACGAGACCATGACTTTGCTTACTATGAGAAAAACTTTCAACTGTTCAGGTTTGGTATTCATGTCAGGGTAGGTCAAACTTCATGCTTTTTCTTCCTTAGTTGTGACTGTTTACCATGTTTTATTTAGCCTATTAAATGGAAAGCATTGCTCCTACTAATCATATCTCCCCTGACATTTGTATAGCAAATTCTTATTGGTAAATCACTCCCCTGTGCACTTGCCCTCAGGCTTGGTGAGCTTCATGGTCGCTCGCCGGCCATACAGTGAGTGGAATCAGAGCTGGCCAAGCCCAAGGCCAGTGACCTCCCAAGTGCCCCTGGTGTGTGTTCATGTAAACCACCTTGAATCCTGTGGGAGATAAAGTGGAAAATAGGCCAAGGACGTGATGACTGTTGAGTCATTTATTTCCTGCCATGTCACCTGCTGCTCATAGACTCTGTCTTCTGGGACAACAGAAGATGAGTTCTCCAAACACATTGACGCTACAGCTTGAGAGAAACCCCCGGGCAGGCATCATCTCAGTCCACCCTATAATCCAGTTGCCTCTCTGTGGCTCTCTATTTTAATCCTTGTTGCTCTTTGTCCTAATCAATTTTCCATCTATTCCTCAACTGAAGACAGCTGACACATAGTCTCAGGGAGGTAGAGATCCCTTACGAGCATTGCTTGCTCAATCCTCCCAGCTGTCCAGGAAGTTCAAAATCGAAATCTTAAGTCCCTCGCTACTCCTTTGGATGAGGGACCCAATGAGTAATCGATCCTGGATCTCCCGGTTCCCAGTCTGCTTTTCTATCCATGCTCCCTGTACACCGCTCTCTACCTACTTCAGGTACATCATGCCTGTGTGCCATCCTGTCACTGTCTCTCACCAGCCAGAAAGTTGTAAATGTCACATTATATTGGACTGGCGAGTTCATAACTGAAAACGTATTCTTGCATTTCTGCCCTTACTGGATGGATACAGAAGCAAGTTGGAGGCCTCACATGTATTCTTGGCAAAAGCTCGTGACTGTGGAGTACAAAAATTAAAGTCCTCCTGGAAATCTCCTCTTCCTAATGACCTCTCAGCTAGATACAGAGTAGACCTCAATAACTATATGTGGACTGAATGACATAATCCAGCTATATTATATAAAATATTATATCACAAACAGATAGGCATATATCAATGACATAAATATAACTAAATATATAATAAGCCAGAGGGGAAGAAAGAAAAAGGAATAAATGTTGATGGAGGGAGTGGTGTGAAACTGAGTAGAAAGGCATTTCCTTTCCCAAAGAAGCTGTGCTCAGTGCAACACGGGGCCTGTTAAGGAAAATCTCACACAGGACAGATGTGCCCACCTTGGATTTCCACTTGCTTTTCACTTCCACTGCTCCCTCCCCCAAGCATGAACTGATTTGCCTCTGTTGCTAATGGAGACGATGCAGGTTCAAGGGATTTTGATTACATAACATCTCATTGCACTGTAGGCAGATGTCATGGATTCAGACCATCAGCATGTGCTCTCCTGTTGTTTTTAAATTCGAGGTGACCTTCTGAGCACCTTTAAAACTCAGTGGAGCAAATGCTACAGCCACCACGAGGAGGCCTACCAGAAGCAGGGGACACATTCCATTGACCTTCTGTCTCCTTTTTCTGATCTAGGACCCCTGTCATAGCTCTAGAAAGCTCCTTCTCATGTTTCCATGTCTACCTAAGACTGCCTGGAATGGGCCTCACTACCCATCCCCTCCTGAACCTCTTAGATTGGAGGCTGGGCCATGGTCCATGTGGATGACTCCTGCCTCCCTCGTTCCTGTCTCTGCCTAACCACAGTGCTGCACTCACCAGCCCACCAGAGTACTAGCACTCACCTCCAAAACTATTGGTTATTTTAAGCCTCTTAGGAATCTAGAAGCCAGGTCTTTTCCTCTCAGTTTCCAAACCGGAAGTACCTTGTGAATAATTTCTTAATCAACGTCATCATGATTGCTGTTGTCATTCTAATTGCCATTTGTTTTAAGAGCACTTATATTCTAAGTGCTATATAATTTCAGTTAAGCCTCAGAGCAAATCTATTAAGGGAGGAATTATTATTTTCTTTTACAGATGAGGAAACTGAGGCTTAGAAAAGTTCAGTAACTTGCTCAGGCATGCACCTGTCATGTCTCAGCCAGGATTGCAGCTACTGGCGTCCTTCAGCCTTAAGAGCTCAGCTTTCCTTGTCCGAAACCTGAGACCAGCTGGGCTCTCCTCATGCAGTCAGCCTCCAAGGAACAGAAGTCGTGCATGTGGTCCAACTAAACTGTTTAGTAATCAGACTATGGCACGCCTGGGTGGCTCAGTCAGTTAAGCATCCAACTCTTGGTCTTGGCTTAGGTCATGATCTCTCAATTAGCGGGATCAAGCTCTATGTCAGGCTCCTGGCTGATAGCATGGAGCCTACTTGAGATTCTCTCTCTCTCTCTCTCTCTCTCTCTCTCTCTGCCTCACTCTCTGCCCCTCCCCCACTTGCACACACACACTCTCAAAATAAATAGACTTTAAAAAAAGCAGACTGCGGGGCGCCTGGGTGGTTCAGTTGCTTCAGCTTTTGACTTTGGTTCAGGTCATGGTCTCACAGTCTGTGAGTTCTAGCCCTGCATTGGGTTTTCTGCTGTCAGCACAGAGTTTGCTTCAGATTTTCTGCCCCGCTCTCTGTATGCCCCTCCCCTGCTTGTGTTCTCTCTCTCTGCTTCTCTCAAAATGAATAAATAAACCTACAAAAACTCAGACTATGCCTCTATTAAACTATTAACTATAAACTATTAAAGTGTTCCATTTAGATTATCAGTCAGTAACTTGAGAATCAGAGTTTTCAGAAAACATTTAAGGTACATATTTCCCAGCTCCTCTCACCTTGGATGGGGGCACGTGCCTCAGTGAGCCTCAACAACCCACAGACGTGTGCCAAGGTTGGCATATGAAATAATTTCCTCATGGCACCTGGAGATTGCGACCCTCTGGCCACAGGCAAGCAGCTCTTTGGTTTCTTGTTGCCCGGCTCTTTCCTCCTATTCTTCCCTCCCCAGCACGGTGGTCCCCTTCTGGTGTTCTGAATCTCCCCCTATCACCACACCCAGCCCAGCCTGTCCCAGAAGGACATTCCCCGGGGAACATGCTCTCAGCCTATGAGTCACAGGAATCCCTACAACTGGGAAGGAGCCTGCAGAAGGGAATCACACTCAGACTTGGTCTTGGGGCATACCAGCGCTTTGTAAGTGTAGAAATAGAGACAGTTAATAGTATGACCTCTCTAGACCTTTCCTTCCACTTAGAATAGGCCACTGTTTTCTAGGCTGTGTTGGATTTCTGCTCAGACACCCCTGTCGCCATTCTGTGCCCTCCCGTGCTCCGTCTTCTTACACACGTTACTACCGGTAGTTGTATTATGTATCTGTCAGTCCGTTGTCATCTCCCCAGTAGGCTATAAGCCCAATGAGAGCAGACACCTAGTTTTGTTTGCCACTGTAAACCCAGCATCTGCAAGAGGGCATGGCACATAGTAGGTGCTTAATAAATATATACCAAATGGAAAGATCAGCTACTTATGCTTCTTCTGAGAGAGGCAGCTTTTATTAAACTGAATTTATTTTTCCCTGAAAGAACAAATTTAAGAAGCCATCAAACCCATGGTTTTGCTGTCCTCATTGCTCGAGATGAGATTAATTTTTTTTCTTTAAAAGCCCAATTTAGAGTTGATCTAAAGAAACCAGTTGAGTAAATACTAGTGCAGGTGGTGCTGAGGTGCAGTAAGGTCAGGGAAATGGTATCGGAGTGTCTAGAAAACACAGTGAGTTCAGAAAACCCTGATCTCACAAAATCCACCATTATATTAGCGGATAACCTTCACATGAGTGAAAAATTGCAGTGGTCTACACAATTCATCTTGAAATAATTATGAGCCAGCCTTTTCAATCTCACATGATGTGCACTGTGTTCATGGTTCTCTTAGAATTATTTTTGGCTCTGGAAGTTATAAGTAATGTGCATAAAATTAAAACCAAAACTTATCCACATTTGAGCCCAAATATTTCCTCTTTTAAGCTGTTCCCGTAACTTTGAAATCAGGGTTAAACCACAGACTTATGTTTTCTTATAATAATTTTTTTAAATATTTGGGTCCAGTGATACCTGCTGTTTGGGCCGGTAGAGATGGGGGAGGCTCAGGAATATTCAAGAACAAACTGTACCATATTATTTCAGTTCTTCCTTATCTTACAAAAATGAAATACCACAAATTACTGAATTTTAATATCTCCTGAATCTCCAAGCAAAAAAAGAAGGAAGATAACACTAATGACTAATTTAAACACTAAAATAAGAAAAAAAGAAAAGGAAAGAGGGCAGGAGGTAGGAAAGAATCCCAAATAAGCCAAGATTGCTTACCTATTATCATGATTGTTATTAAAATCACAGTTTTATTGGGGGGAGGGGAAAATGTGCTTTGGCAGTGCCAGGTTTGAGGGACCCTCTTTGTTAAAACCTTTACCAATGATGTTTAAAACCTGAGACTGGTTTCTTTTGGAAGCCTTTTAGCTGGGGGGGGTAGGGCAAGTGACTGGACGAAGGAGCAATGAATGGGAAGGGTGGGACAATGCTGTTAATAAAAATACAGTTTTTCGTATGTTTGAATAAAGACGTCTCACGCTCTCCTTGTAGACCTCCAGACAGTGAGCCTGTGTACTTCCTTTTTCCTGCCAGATATTTGTTCCTGGCTGGAAGACATTTTAAGATATTTATTTGATGACACAAACCTGCTGGGTAGATGAAAAGCAACTGCTCCCGAGGATGACCTACTTCAAGGGCGCAGTGAGCTTCTGAGGACTTTTGGCAGGTTGTCCTTAAATCATCTGAGTGCATCTTGACATCACCTGTTGAACATATCTAAGACTCGTGCATTTGCAGACTCATTGGAGGCCGAGTTGCTAACCCCAGGGACGAGATTTCTGAGTCAGCCACGACTTTGTAACGGTGCACTCAGACAGGGAAGACACACTGTTTCACCAAACCGACCCCGAGCATGTGAAGTTTCGTTCTTGGTGCTCGGGATGGAAACCTGCCCCCTGGGGCGGACCATCCAGAAAGTGGACCTAGCAGGAACACACACAAGTGTGGTCCAAGATAGAAGGTATGGAGGATGAGGGTCGAAGATGAGGGAAAATGCCATGAACAAAAGTCTGATGAAGTGTACTCCTAGGAATTTACCAGACACAGATTTCCAAATGAGGTCAGGGAACAGCATGGGATGTTTGAAAAGCATGGAGACATTGTCACCAAATGAGTCCTTTGAAGCCAACTTATGTTTACCTGTTCATTTCCACACACATTTACTAAGCACCAGCTACTGTGATGAGGGAGGTCGTAGGTAGTAAAGATATAAATGTAAATAATTTGTATGTCCTTCTCAACACACACCAGCTAGTGAGAAAACACACCTAAACAAGAATTGTTTTCATAAACTTTAGTATGATGCAACCATAGATGTTCACAAAGAGTTCTGAGCCCTGTTGGACTTCCTGGAGTTGGTGATGCCTGGCCTGAGTTCTGAAGCATAAGTGTGAGTTTGCCAAATAAGAGGAAAGAGGGACATGGAGGCATCAAAATACACACTGTGCTCAGGAACTATAAACTATACAGTTTTACTCCAGCATGAAAGGCAAACCAGGAGTCAGGGCTTGGACCAATGGGTGTCTTAGAGGGGCTCTAGCTTCCCTGCCCACCACTGCCAGGACCCCTCCAAGCAAACAGAGGAGGAGGAGACTGTGCCTCATGCAGTTCGAGGCATGTTTCTTCACACCATGGGAAATCAAGAGCTGCCCCTGTGGGAACACTGACCCGCTGCATAGGAGTTCTAAGCTCTGAATCAAGACTGAATTGGGGGGCGCCTGGGTGGCTCAGTTGGTTGCGCGTTCAGCTTCGGCTCAGGTCATGATCTCACGGTTCATGGGTTTGAGCCCCGCATCAGGCTCTGTGCTGACAGCTAGCTCAGAGCCTGGAGCCTGCTTCATATTCTGTGTCTCCTTCTCTCTTTGACCCTCCCCTGCTTGCGCTGTCTCTGTCTCTCAAAAATAAAAACCTTAAAAAAAAAAAAAAAAAGACTGAATTGGGGCCAGCCTTGCTGATTTACAAAGAGTCTTTCTCCATTACGTTTATCTGCATGTCTAGATGTCATGCTTTGAAAGACTTGACTTCATATACGCCCTCTGCGTTATTTATGATACGAGTCTCCATTCTGGTTTCCTTTCCTCTTCTTCCAGTTCTCTACTGCCGCGTAAGTAATTACCCCAAAATGTAGTGTCTGAGCAATAATAATGAGCGATAACTTCATTATTGCCCACGATTTTGGTGGGTCAGGAAATGAGGAACAGCTCAGCTGGGTGTCCTGTCTCCCGAGTCTCTTATGAGATTGTCTTCAGACAGAGCCTGGCGCTGATGTGTTTGGGAAGAAACGAGTTCCCGTAGCAGGTAGGGACTGGCTCGGCATCTTGCCCTCCATCTCTTCATTGTCCCAAGGCCTTTCCAAGTCGTCTCTCTGCAGGAGCTAGTTTGAGCTTCCTTACAGCATGGCAGGCTCTGGCATGGCGGCACAGGGCCCCAGAGATAAGTTCCAAGAGCAAAACTGGGGGAAGCTGTGTAGCTTTTTCTTACCCAGCCTAGGAAGTCGTACAGTGTCACCCATGCGACATTCTATTCATGAAGACAGTCATAGGGGCCCGCCACGTTTCAGTGGGATGAGACATAGACTCTCTCCCTTGCTGCGGGGATGACAGGGTTGTGGAAAAACAGTGGGATGGGAAGTATTGTTGCAGCCAATTTTAGAAAAGCCATTGTGTGACACACCCTTCAAGAATTACTCCCTCTACTCATATAATCCTGTACCTGAATATTAATGCACTTGTGTTTCCTGCTCTCTTCCTACACCATAACCTAAGGCTTCAGTGAATACACACACACACACATACACACACACACACACCACACACACCCAAAAACTTACATTTCCTGAAGGAGAGTCAATCACCCTGGTGCGCAATGTTCTCCTCAGGATGTTAACGCTTTATAAGCATATAACCTGTTGCCCCATTTCAGGGGATCTGTACTTCGATCGAGCACTGTTAAAGCCAAATATGGCTCAGATCTTTAACCGAGATGCCTCTTTTCATCTAACCAAAGCAGACTAGAGACTCACGAGTGAATGATTTGAAATCTCTCCTTTTATTTGCCATGCACTTGGACGATTGATGGTGCTCTCGTAACAAGGTTAATCGGTGGCATTTCAGAGAGTGAAAAAAGAAAAAAGTAAAAAAAAATAAAATAAAAGGGCCCAGACGTTGGACTCAAGGAACTTTAAAAATGGAAGCATTAGCATGTTCTTGGGAGGGAATCTTCTGATGTAAAGTTAAACTATTGATGTAAATTTTACATTTTTAAATAAGTACTATTGCAAGTGTGCTATCCTTAATGAGGACTTTAATTCCACTTTTTACACATATATAGTGAACAGAAGTTGGGTTCTTCAAATATTTTCTGTTAAAAATGTATGATCCATAAGCAGTGGATTGGAGGATTATTCACTCTTGGATAATCTAGAAAAAAACATAGCTCTATTTTAAAATCCCTTCCAGTTCAAGAGTTATCCAAGCAATAGTGTTGACCAAGGTGTTGAATGCACCACTAATAATAATGCTACCCTTTCATAAAGCTAAGTAATCAGGAATAATGCTGAAAATAAGAAGACAGTCATTTATTTACTCTATTTGGCATTGTTAGTACTAATAATGCATTTCAACACAGTGGAATTGCTAGATAATGCTTTTGTGACTTTTATGCAGCTTATTGTTATTTAAATGAACAGTCGACTGCTCTATAATGAAGAAATGCATGCTTTTCCCAACTCAGTTATCAACCAGGATTCTAGGAAAATGAGAATTTGTGTCTGCCTTCATTCACAAAGCAAACTGGAGGTCACTTTTTCAATATGAACCTTTTTTTAGCTTTTCAACAGTGAATAATTAGGAGCCGCTGCTTCTGAAATTACCTGTATTCACTGTAGAGAAGGAAAGACTTTTATCTTCCACGATGAAATACATTTTCTCATTCAAACTTTGTCATTCTTTTTTTAAATGGCATTTTACACGGCTGAGTCAATCCTAGGTAGTAAAATAAAAGAAATATACTTTGTGTGCCACAATAGCCTGTTTATTCAATTTTCCTTCCTTAAATTTCAGCTCCTCCTTGAAAAATGATCCAAATGCAAAAATGGTTTTAAAGCTATGAAACATATAAAGCAATTATCCACATAACATAGTTTTACACAAACACACATGTTCTTTGCACTTTGATTTAAATTGAGTTGATCCTTGGTCCTTGCAATTTAATGATGATGTGCTTCTATTGAGTTTTTAATAGCTTTATTGAGATATAATTTACATATCATACAGTTCACCCATTTAAAGTGTACAGTTCGGTGGCTTTTAGTGTATTCACTGAGTCGTGCAACCATCACCACCATCAATTCTAGAACATTTTCATCACCCACCCCAGAAAGAAATCTGGTATCCATTAGCAGCCGCTGTTTCCCAGCAGCCCCTGACAACCACTGGTCTACTTTCTGTCTCTGTGGATTTGGCTCTTCTGGACATTTCATTTAAATGGAATCATACAGTATGTGATCTCTTGTGTCTGGCTTCTTTCACTTAGCATAAGGTTTTCGAAGTTCATCCAGGTTGTAGCCTCTATCTGTACTTCATATCTTTTGTTTGCTGACTAATATTCCATCATATGGATATACAAAGTGGATTTATTCATTTGTCAATGATAGACATGATGGATGCCGCTGCTATTATGAATAACACTGCCATGAGCATTCACTTACAGGTTTATGTGTTTTTTTGGTTTTTTGGGTTTTTTGGGGTTTTTTTTACTTGAACATATGTTTTCATTTCTCCTAGCTGTATACCTAGGCGTGGAATGGCTGAGTCATATGGTAACTCTGTGTCTAATGTTTTGAAGACCGGCCAAACTGTTTTTCTAAAGTAGCTGGACTGTTTTCTATTCCCACCAGCAACGTGCAGGGATTCCAATTTCTTCACATCCTCGCCAACACTTGTTATTGTCTGTCTTTTTGATTATAGTTATCCCAGGGGTGTGAGAAACGATCTCATTGTGGTTTTGATGTGCATCTCTCTACTGGCTAAGATGTCAGGGATCTTTTTATGTGCTTATTGGCCATTTGTATTTCTTCGTTGGAGAAATGTCTGTTTTTATTGAGGTTTGTTGTTTTTTTTTTTTTTAATTCTGGTACCTTGCCTCAGGAACGTGGCTAGCAGAGCTAAGTTGGAAACAAATATATCTTCCTAAAGGGGAGTAGTTTTCAAACAGGCTTGCAAATTGAAGACACTGTTTTGTACAGTGGAAGTATTTGGGGATTGTGGACTAACTGAATTGATCTGAGAAACCAATTTACTTCTGAAACATTTTCCAATTTGATTTGCAATAAGGATATCATAGTCCCAGACCCATACCTAGAAAAGGGCTTAGATCAGCGTGTCCAATTAATTCATTTTATAAATTAGGAAGCCAAAGACCCAAGAAGTACAATAGTGTGGGTCACACTGGGAATTACTGGCGGAGTTGGAACTCTCTCCAGGTGGAATCCAGGTAACCAAGTGCTTTATTTACTCTAGAGGGAATATAATGCACTTTTCAAATGGCTTCTCACTGATTTGAAAAACATGGGAATGGTGAAATGCTCTGAAATTTAGAATCAGTAACATTTATTGTTGAGCACTCAACGCAATTGGTTTTATTTATTTAGATTGATGTTATCATCCTCCCTTTTTATGTGTGGGGAAATGGGTTGATGGACTTGTTCAATGGCACCTATCTAGCAAATGACAGATTCACACCCAGACCTTCTGATTTCAAATCCAGAGTTCTCTTTGTTTTCCTCTGGTCTGCCAGACTCCTGAAAGATAGCATGAGCACATGGTGACCCATGCCATCTTAGAAGACTTTTATTTCTGATCACTAAATCATTGATGCAAGTAACAGATAAGAGGCATTATGAAGCATTCCTGCACCATCATTAATGTAATTATGTAACACATCCAGTATTCGTAACTTTGGAAACACAATATGTGTTTCAGACGACAGAAGAATTGTTCAGACATAAAAATACAATACTCTAAGTTACGTATGGATATAATAACATGTTTATAGAGTACTCTTCAGTTACAAAGCCTTAGACTTTTATTTTGATGCTTATAATTATTCAAGACAAGTTTTTCATTGTTTCTGTTTTTATGTATTTTTTTCTACCTGATGCCTGAAGTGCTTGAGTTGCTGAGAGATAAAGTCTGAGGCAAACCTACATCTCATATCTGAGTGTCCTGAGTCCTGTGTAGTTCTGTGTTCCCTCCAACGTACCATGCTCCGCCTTAATGATGTGCTGAAGGGCACTCATTTGAAAGAAAAAAGAGACTTTATACCATTATTCCAGACAACAACAGGGCTGTGACTAAGTAGAAGTAGGGAGGCAATTTGGAGCCCATATAAAGAAGACTTGATCTGTCCAACAATGAAATGTGTTGTCTTGTGAAGGAGTGAGGTCTCTTGTCATTGAACTGTTCAAGCTAGAGCTGGATGACCATCTGGGAAAATGCTCTAGAAAGGATTTCTGCATTGGGGGGTGTGTGTCTGTCTGTCTGTCTGTCTGTGTGTATTAATGGTAACAAGAGAAATGAGATGGTATTTAAGGTCCCTTTCAACTATGAGATTGTGAATCTTTTTTAGTTAAGAGAATAAGCTGGCTTAAGGATCTTCTGTACCCTTATTGAAGAAGGAGACTTTCACTCTCATAAATCCCCATCTTGGACGTTTAAGGTGCAAAGTTTTCTGTTTAAAAGAGAGAATCCAAAATGATTAACCAAAGTTGCTGGTTTCCAAATGGTTAGAACAGCAGTTCCTATCTACCTTTGTAGACACTGTGCACAGCAAGGTTCCATATTCAAGTAAGTTTGAAAAAGAGCGTTTAATACACCATTGTGCTCTGTGACAATCCAAGAGGGAAGAGAAGGTATGCAGCAATGGCAAATGTATTTTTCACTTTTGCAAAGCACTTCAGTCTTGCCCCGTGGTTCTCAGCTCTGGTTGCATGTGAAAATCACCTGGAGAATGTTTTAAAAATACAGGAGACCAGGCCCCACCCTGGACCAAATGAATCCCTCGGGGTGGGTTCCCAACGTCAGGATTTCTTAACAGCTCTCCAGGCAATTCTTACATGGAACAATGGTTACGAAGAACTAGTCTAGTCTGAGCATGAACTCAGGCAAAATCCGGACATTTGCTTTAGTAATTCAGGTCACTGTTTAGAATTCAGATTATTAATTCAGAGCCAATGCTCATAAGTATGATAAGAGGCAGTACTCACAGTGAGTCACACTACTGGTCTTGAGCCAGACAGCCTGTCCACTTACTAGTTTTGTGACTTCAAACAAGTTATTTTAATCTCTCTGTGCCTCCGGTTCTTTTTTTTTTTTTAATGTTTATTTGTTTTTGAGAGAAAGAGAGAGAGAGTCAGGGGAGGAGCAGAGAGCAAGGGAGACAGAGGATCCAAAACAGACCCCGCGCTGACAGCACAGAGTCCAATGTGGGGCTCACACTCACGAACCACGAGACCATGACATGAGCCAAAGTTGGTGCTTAACCAACTGAGCCACCCAGAAGCCCCTTAATCTCTCTGTGCCTCAGTTTCTTAACGTGTAAATGGAGATTATGCTGGTACTTCTAAGATAACAACTAAGGTAAAGACCCGAAAGAAAACAAAAACTCTACATATTTGATATTACAATTATTACCATCATCACTGTTCTGTTGTCAGTGGCAGCAGCAGCAGCAGTCCGGTCAGCGATAGGAGCTAAGTAGCTATTGAGGAAGTGGTTCGCTCTGGACATGGCTTCATACAGGCCCGGACCTTCCCTGTGAACGAAGCTGCAACCTCAGTGGTGTGTTTTCTCAGGCTCAGAACTTCATAATGAAGTGCAAAGGGTCCCCAGCTTACAATGGTTTGACTTACCGTTTTTCAGTTTCGTGGTGGCGTGACAGCAGTAGACATTCCATAGAAACCATACGTCAGACTTTGAATTCGATCTTTTCTCAGGCCAGCGACATAGCATGCCGTACTCTCTGGTGACATTGGGCAGGGGCGGCTCCCAGTCAGCCGTGTCATCGTGAGGGTCAACAACTACTACATTTAGGACCGTCCTGTCCCCACACAACCATTCTGTTCCTCACTTTCACTACAGCAGTCAGTAAGTCACGAGATCTTCAACATGTTTATTCTTTATTATAAAATAGGCTTCGTGTGAGATGATTTTATATTCAGTAAGTCACTTGAGATAATCAACGGGTTACTTATATTTTATTATAAAATAGGCTTCATATTACATGATTTTGTCCAACTCTAGGCTAATGTCAGAGTTCTGAGCACATTTAAGGTAAATTAAGCAAAGTTATGTGGTTCAGTAGGGTAGGTGTGGCAGACGCCTTTTGACTTATAATATTTCCCACCTCCGATAGGTTTATGGGGACGTAACCTTATTGTAAGTCAAGGGAGAGCTGAAGACTGTTTTGTGTGAAGTTTTATACAAGACGTTGAGGCTTAAACAGATAAGCTCCTGTAGTTCTGCACACTCCTTAACTCTTTAAGAATGGATTCTGCCACCCCAGGGGCCTAGGGTCATGCTGTTTCTGTTGGATAACTGGGACCACCATGCACCATATATGGCAGACTGACCTACTGAATCCTCAGGACAATCTCAATTTCAAGCGGCCGCCCGCCCTGCTCAATGATTGGGTCTGTGGTTCAGAAAGCACGGTTGCAATTGACTAGGAAGCAGTCGCTTGGTACTCCACCGTCCTGGACTAATGGTGCAAAACAGTAAGCACAGTTTGAATGCATGGGATAACCCCTGGTAAACGACTAAAGAGCAGCCTAATCAGGCGTAGTTTCTATTTAGTTTCCCGTTGAAGAAGGAATAATGTGAGGTAGGTCTAGTTACCAAGGGTAGAGTAATAAGAATCCCTGACTCTCTGGGCTTTAGGACAGATGTGGACATTACACGGACATTACAGGTTCTTTAGCACAGTTTCCATCAAGACAGCCTTCCATTACAATGTGGAAATTGGTGGAATATTCCTGGGGGGAGCTCAAAGGATTGTAAAGCTGAATAACATCTTTGTCTCAAGAACTTATATGAGAAACTGGGTTTTTCCCCCTTTTTCTCCTACAAGCATTTTGCAGCTCACCATTGCAGACACTGCATATCTTTGTACCCCACATAGGCCCCGTGTTAATAGTTGTTTGCTAGTTGTGGTCATTTAATTGAAAAAAGCTGGCATGGAGATATTATAGGTCCTGATAGGTCGTTTGTGTATCAAGTTTGGTGTTATTGCCGTTGACCAAACTCCTTCCAAGTCCAAATTTATTACTGTTCCCTAAATGCATTAATAACATATAAGAGGATAGACAGAGGGCTGAAGAAAAGATGTGTGTGGCCTTTAAATATGCCAATCATCTACAGCTCTGAGTGCATGGCCTATTGCCAGGAGTGCATTATAGCATTCCAGATGGCATGTTATGTTGGTACTTGTTTTGGATTTGTTCTGGGAATGAGGTTAAAGAGGACGCTAGACTATGGCTAGGATACTCTTGCTTGCCTCTCCCAGAGTAGATCCTGGATGCCTCCTTCCCTCCTACCAATCAGAAGGCTGGCCCAGCCTCACTTGAGGATTGTGGATTCAGCACACTTGCTCTTTCCCCATGAGTTCCCATGCACCTAGTCACCCAGCCCCACAGAGACCGGTGAGACTGAACTCCTTCGTATGACCTGTGCTCACCCTCCCACAGACCCCGGGGCTGGGGCAAGTGTGGGCCTGAATTCCAAGACGCCATAGATAAGGGTTGTGATTTTCATCGACTTGCCTGTTGTTGTTTTTTTAATTTTCTGTGAGACTTTAAAACAAACAAAACTTTTATTGCAGAAATTTACTCTTATTCTCTCTCTCTCTCCCTCTCTCTTTCTCGGTCTCTCACCGCCCCCCCCCCCACACACCCTGAGAAAGAAAAGTGTCGTAAACCCCATGTTCGCCAACACCAACTTTTACAGTTACCAACATTTAGCCATTCTTGCTTTCTTCTCCCTTCCCTTTTCTGTTCTGCTAGAGTATTTTTAAGCAAATCCCAGATACCTGATTGTGCATAAATATTTCAGTTTGTATCTCTAGCACATATAGCATAACCTTTAAAACCCTAACCACAAATACCCTTATCACACCTAACAAATTTGATAATAATTTAATAATAATAATAATAATCTGCCCAGGTTCAATTTTCCCTAATTGTTTCACAGATGTCCCCACACTGTTGGGCAGTTTAAATCAGGGTCCAAAGAAGGTAAACCTGTTGGATTTGGCTGATCCATTCTTAAGTGTCCTTTAATCTATTATAGATCCTCCCCCAATTTTTACTGTATTTATTTGTTGAAGAAAATCAGATCATTGTCCTATAAAAATTTTCACGTTATGTATCTGGCCTCTGCATCTTCCTTGTGCTGTTCAGCATGTTCCTCTCTTCTCCATAGTTCCTGTAAATTACTCATTAGTTTAAAAACTGAATGAGATGCAGGATACCTGTGTGGCATCCCATCAGGAGGCAAAGATCAACTTGTATTGATGTCAGGATTGATCTGTGGGTCCAGGTGTGGTCAGCCTGATTCATCCATCATAAAATTGTGTATGGACCTGTTAACCTAATAGTTCTTACCAACCATTGGTATCACTGCATACATCCATTAGGGGTTACAAATGGTGATTTTCAATTCTATCATTTTTTCTGCATTTATTAGCTATTTTTCTATTTAGAAAAACTTACTGTTATCAACTATTTGGTTATTCTGAAATACAGTTCATACAAGAAAAGAGGCATAAATGCCTCTTTCCATTTATCAATTTTCAAAACATGAAATTCCACCAGCAACCTCTAAAAGTGACCATGAAGCTTCTTTCTCACTGAATATTACTATAAACACTTGGCTTTTTAGCTTTTTCATATGCATCAGCCTCTTGTAGTAATTGCTCTTTTTGATGCTCAAATGTCCCATCTTTGGTCAATGGGAGCCCCTTCTGGTTGCCCCTGGTCACCTTTTCCTATAATTCCCCTAGTCTTTCTTCTCTAGCAGAATAAGATATCCCGAGTTCCTGGCCCAAATATGGAATCAGCTGTTTCTACAAGGAATCCTAGTTCCTTTCTATGGGAAGTAATATGTAAAGACCATGGTCTGGGCACTAGGGATAGCTTTCCTCTTACAATGATTATGTGTGTAACTTCATCTCCTGGTTATGTCCTTGTTCCTGCCCTCTGGGGGCCTCTGGTTCCGCCTGGATACTTCGTCCCCCATCACGTATGGCAGCCAGTGCTCACCTCTTCTCCAAGCAGCCCCTACGTCCCCTCTCTACACTTTCATCTCTCCCTTCTAAGTTGGGTACCCCGCTTGCCTCCAAGCTTCTAAGACACCAATGTAGAGAATACTTCCGTCATGCTGAAGAATAGTGCTCCTCTTTTTTTTTTTTAACAGACTATTTTTATTTATTTTTTGAAGAGAGTTCACCTCCTATCGCTCTCCAAGTCTTTGGTAGACAAATCCAATCTATTTCTTACCTCTGAACAACAGTGTTTTGAAACACCAGGGAAACAGCCCACTCACCAGAGCTGGGGAGCCTTTATAAAACCAACCGTCCCCTCAGGTGTGTGTGTTTTCTGGGGAAACTTAGGTGGTTGCAGGTTGACATTGTAACTACAGTTGCCAGGCAATGAAAAAGTGTGGAGGCATTAGTTTCTCTTAACCATTTCTAGGCCACGTACCCATTTGGACTTTCTAGGAAAAGGTGCATACACACAAAATTTGGTAGATAATTTCATTGGCTTTGAGGAATTCAAATTATCTTGGAGTTAAATTTGTTTTCACAGACTAAGTCCTGATTTGCGCTGGTTTGTTGGAAGCAGCAGAATTTGGAGGTGGGGGGGAAGTCCGGACGAGAAGGCACATAGCTAGAACCAAGATGCCAGCTTTAAATCACGCCAGTGAACACTATTCATCCTTTGGTCTAAAGCCGCTCCTCATGCTGGTTCATGAACTATCTGGTGTCAGTCCATGGCATCATAAGTGTAGAAATTGAGAGTCAGCACTTAAAAACATTCATAGCAACGTGGTATTTGCTACAACATGTAAGCACGTAGTCAGTGGACTTGTCTCGCTGACCAGGACACCATTTGGCATGCTGTTGAGTGCCCTTGGTGAGCTGCATGTGGCAGGAGCTGCATGGTGGCCATGAGAATAGGGCCCCTTATCAGTTCACAGTGGTTGGAAGCAAAAACCGGTCCTTCACCTCAGACGGTGTAAGAGGCAACAGCAGTGAAACCCAGAATACTTTTGCTCAGCCTACAGTCACTTTGTTTTTGCCTGTGACACTTGCTTCAGGTCTGTGTCCACTGGCTACCTCTATAAAGCTTACCTAGGACAAGGCACACAGTAGGCATTCAGTGAGTCTTTGCTGAGCGAAGACTGAGCTGAGCGGAAACTGGTCTCCAAAGAGAGAAGGCACATTCTTTCCCTAATGAGACCCTGTGGAGGGAAGGGGGAAACTCCTGTCGTTCATAAGGAGTTGGAGTTCCCTACATAAAGAAAGTTTGATAGGAAATAAATTATAGTTATTCACCGAATAGACTCACAGAACATGAGGTAAGTGGAGTAACTTTAAGTAGCTAGTCCTCACAGAAGTTGTGAGGTTTTCGACATGGTGTGTGTTTCAGTGTATACACTGTATGCATTAACAAGTCAGTCACAAATGGTGCCCATTTTCAGGGCAGAAAAATTTGAGTGGTCTCAAGTATAATACCACTAATGGTAGGAAGAACATAATTTATGTAATCTCCAGAATGAGATGGCGTAAATGAAAGGGAAAAAAAAAGAGAGAAATGGTAGCATATTCCCTGTCCAGATTTTTCCTTCTCCCAAACCTTTCTATCACCTCTTTCTATCTTCCCTGAGGATGTGGGATTAGTAAGATCTACTCTTTGAAGGAATCCAAAATCGTGTCTTGAAAGACTGGGCTTGTGAAATGTCACCTTTAGCTCTCAAGACTCCTGGCCTGAGAACAGACCAGCTTAAGGAGGATCCTGCCCTTCCCCGCCCTCACCGTGGCGGGCACCTCGAGACTCCATTCCACACTCCCAGCATGCCTTGGGCCACTCTGCAGCCGCCTTGACACCACGCGGTGCATCTGTGACACAGGCTGCGGACAAGGCTGCGTGAACTGGAAGTCACCAGCTGTCTCGTCTTCCAGAGAAAGGGATTTTACCTCAGGACAGTTCTCAGATTCTGTGGATCCACACCTCACATAAAGAGACAGAGTTCCTCCTTTCTTTTTCCCGTCCTTTCTTCTCTCCTTCCTTCCAACTGAGGAAAATTAGAAATAGTAACTGAAGAAGAAAAATTGAGTCTCTCTCTCACACAACTGATGAAATGAGTAGTAGATGGTATAAGGGCATTCCCTACAAAGTGACAATTGGCTTATGTTGATCAATGACTACTAAGTGAACCAGAAGTTTCTAGAAGTAACTTTGCTTTTTAACATCCCTTCTGAATAGCACAGGATGTTTGCTCTATCTCCGTGTAAGAAAGACCCCTCCAAAAAAAAAAAACGGTGTCCTACCTACCACGCACAGGCTACTGAGGGCGATAGAGGAGCGTGTCCACAGTACGTGGCCCTGAAATGCACACTCGCTGAGGTCTGATGTGACCTTTGTCTCCACAAATAAAAAGACTGATAACCCCAGGTGTCACCATCACATTTTTTAAACACATACATCACACAGGGCTCAGCTTAATGCCTACTTTCAAGTAGAAACGAATTTCCTGAAATGGAAGAAAAGGAACAGGATCGCTCTGTGTGAAAAGGGGGGACTCTGGAGTAGTGTTACTAGAACATTATTACCGCTAGTGTTCTCCAGTAATATCTACCAGTAAATGTTTCCTGCCCCGATGCCCTAACTCCTCTGCGGTTATTGATACAACATGATTATGGCAACCATTTACTGAGTGCACCTATGTACCAGGCATAGGCTAACCACTCTATGCTAGTGGAGTTTCAAAGCCTTGAATATCACTAAGAGATAAATGTTTTTATGATTTCATTTCATAAATTAAGCAAACAACTTACTCAGATCACGTTTCTCCTAAGTGGCCAAGCTGGTCTAACTTCTCAGCCTGAACAATTATGCTGGCCTTCAGGGCCTTTTTTTCTTTGTTTTTGTGATTTGTTTTGTTTTGTTTCATTTTATTTGCCTTTTTTTTTCTTAAAAGTTTAAAAGAGAGGCCCCAGTGCTCCTTGACTCTAGAAAGGTTCCAAATCACTTTTTGTCCCTGAATTCTCATAAGCCACCAGAGGGAATAGAAACTGGCCACAACACTATCACTGAAAGGTAATAATTAATGAAAAAAGTGTCACTTAAAGAGGTCAGTGACACAAAACGTATGTTTCTCTTGGATTAACTTTTCTAACACTCTTTAAATAATGCGTTGATATCAGCAGAGACCAAAAAAAAAAAGAAAGAAAGAAAGAAAATGCAAACAGACTTGAACAGTTTAAACCTCTGGGAAGAAGAATATGAAAATAAAGCTTTTCTCTAGCCTTAAACGACCGCTCCCACTTCTTTTTCGGTGATAATAATTGTGATAATTACCTCTTGTTGTGGGCCTTTTTGTGCCAAGCAATGTGCTTATCTTTAAGTGTCAACCAGCCCAAAAGATAGGAATTGTTGTCTGAGTCTTGCAGTTGAAGAAACTAAGGCTCTGTGAGGTGAAGAAGTTATATCCCTGTATAGAATCGGACGAAAGCTTTTCCTCCATGAAATTGAATCCATACAACAGAAGTAGCAGGAAATCCAGCCCAGACGTATGGGCACTGGGAAGGGATCTACCCCAAAAGATGCCTAGGCACCCCCAAGCAGTGAAGGAACAGCACCTTCTGTGGTCTAGCACATTGTCAAGGATTGGGACACGCAGCAATTAAAATTCAGTCAGGTCAGGGGTGCCTAGGTGGCTCAGTCGGTTGGGCGTCCGACTTCGGCTCGGGTCACAATCTCACAGTTCAGGAGTTCGAGCCCTACATCAGGCTCTATGCTGACACCTGAGAGTCTGGAGCCTGCTTGGGATTCTGTGTCTCCGTCTTTCTCTGCTCCTCCCCCACTGCTCTCTGTCTCTCTCTGTCTCTCAAAAATGAATAAACGTTAAAAAAATGTTTTCTAATAAAATAAAATACAGTCAGGTCAGCACTCCATTTGAGAACTGTCTGATCTCAGGCCAGACACCTATAAAATGCTCTCTTACAGAGACTTTGAAAAAGGACCAGTGTGTCCTCAGGGATGCAGTGGTAATGCCGACGGTCTTGTCTGGGTGTAATTCTAGAGTCCCTCCAACCCTCTTAGTGGGTAGTAAACGGATACTCCCCCGGAACGTTCCAGGGCCAAGGGCTGGGCATGCTGACCTCAAATCCAGGACCTCTCTCCCCGGCAGCTTCACCTGGGACGAGTCATTTAGCTTCTCTCGACCTGGGCCTCACCGACTATAAAAGAGGGCATATTTCTCACCAAGCCAGTGTGAAAACAACGCTAGCCACTTGTACAGATCACACTGAGCTCCTTCGAAGAATGCATGAGCTATCAGTTCTTTTTAAAGGTGGAAATGGGCTTGTTCAGGGAGAGACATTACAGCCACCCATAGACCATATTTTCCTCCATTCTGTGATCCTCGTGTCTCTGCATCCTTAAGGACTTTGCTAGAACTCAGAGTTTTCCATTTTGACTTGCGAGAATGCGTCTCATGGAATTTATTGATAATCCCTGCCCTCTGCACGCCTTTGTAAAGCAGAGAGAGCCCGGCCAACTGAGAGTCACCTTGGGGCTTGAACTTGTCAGTCCAAAAGAGCAACTGTGAGAGGTCCCTTTAATTTCATTTAGAGTGAGGAACGGTGCGGAGCCTGGGTGCCTGAGTGTCACTTCCTGCCAGGTCACCAACACACGGAGCCCCTCTGGCAGGTGGCCTGTCCATATCAGCTGTTCGTCTCCTGTCAGTCTCTGGCGATAGGCATTTGTCCATCCTGTTTATCACGATGTGTGTACCTTCTGGGTGATTTTAAACTTCTTTCTCCTTTTCCTCCTTGTTTTGTCTCTGCTCTTTTTCCTTCTTTCTTCTTCTCACATTTTTTGTTCCATCCGCTTTTCCCTTCCCGCTTTTCTTCTTGACATTTCATTCAAGGACCACATTGCTGATCACTCCAGGAAGCAGTCATGAAAAGACCAATTCCAACTACAAAAATGGCAGCACAGTCTCAGCTTGGAAAAAACTGGGAAAAACAAACTTAGGTCATCAAAGACTTAAGGGGAGATACCAGAAAATGGGATTTGCTGTGAGATCTATTTCACAATGAAAATCCTGCTATGGAGAAGAGTCTTTTTTATTTTTCTCCCTTGATATAGTCTGAATAATTTATACCTAATGCCAAGAAATTATATATAATTAGTCTGGGTAATGTGTAATTTCCATTTGATTATATATATTAAGGTGATTAAGGAACTTCAGTTTTTCACTAGTAAATATCTGCCTTCTTTGTTCCATTCTGGGTCTGTAATGATTGTTTGTATCAAGTGTAGGACTCGTTCAGAACCTAAGCGGGCAAGGTCTGAATGCTCTCCCCGACCTCAGTTGACTGATGTCTGTGAATCTGGGAGATAATAAATACAAAGTTAGCTACATGTGGGGGGCGAGGGAAAGGAAGGGTGGTTAACCTCCAGTCTCTAAAACCATCATGTAATTTGACATGACTTCTAATAAAAATAAATAAAAATTTAAAAACCTGAGTAAAACCATGTACATGGAAAGCCGTATTTAAAGCAAAGCTATTCAATAGAAGTACATGACATCACCAACATTTTTAATGTTGTATAGAATAAAATGAAATTTTTGACATTTCAGTTTTAATTAATGATTTCTATTTGCTTTTTGTAGCGTACGTCTATATGTTTATTACCATATATAGAAGTGTTTCTTTTTCCAATTAGAGGATAGATTTCATCCTTTATCTTTGCAGGTAGCTGATCTAAGACATTTTTATGTAAATGGCTTAATTAATTGGTAGCCTTCGTTTGAAACTTAAAAAGAAAATAATCCTTTTGGAGAGGCATTAACTGTTTTTTAAAGCCATAAACAATTCCTTTACTTAAGCACCTCGTCGTGCAATTAGAAATATTTGACAGCAGTAATCATAATAAAATGCCTTACCCCTTACCCAATCACCTTTAATTCAAGGTGATTAAAAGACTCTATTCATTAGAAGACTGTGCAGCAACTTTGCTTTAAAAAAGTCACCTTTTTTGACAACTTAATGGTACGTACTGACGAAACTTCTGAGCAAATGACATCACCTATCAGATAACCTCAGTGAGAAGGCATCTTAGCTACAGAAATGTGCTGGGTTCGAGGAAAGTCAGCTACACCTGGCCTCCTTGGAGAGCCCTCCACCGGCTCTGCCTTCCAGCCTTCTGATTTATGCAAATCAGAAAGCTTTGGCGGTCTCCACTTCCTGCCCCGGCCGGCATAATCCACTTCCTTCGGGTTCATGTGACCATGCAAATTCAAGCACTCCTGAATAGTCCCGGAGGGGCTGTGCCTCTCGTTATTCCTGCCCCATTCTCTGCGCCGTGCAGGCATTCAGACTCTGAATGGACAAGGGCTTAATTACTCACCACATCCGTCAGATCAGATTCAACTTGAGAATGAAGAGAATCCCAGACAAGCCCAGTCGTTTCTTTGCAATGTTCTTCATGGCCGAGGTCACCCAGCTCTGTCTTCTAGGGAATATTTTCCACTCCTTGTTTCATGACCCTTCTGGAAAACAGGGACTCCAGCTTTTGGAGATCCATTACTGGGCCTTTCACATTGTGTGTGGCCTTTACAAATGTTAATTAATCTTCCTGATGATGCACTGAGCATCAGGGAGCCCTTTATTCCCCTGGGGCTACTGATGACCAGTGTGAATGCCAGAAAGTTTTCCTTACTGTTTCCTGACCTACATGCTCCTCTCTCTATGGGCTTTGCTTCTTTGTTCCCCACCCCCTAACATGTCTCCCACATGACAAATTGACTACTCACATTACCAGGTCAGCCAGAGTTTGACAAAGTAAAGGCGGATGGTCCCCAAATACAGCCCATACCTTCAAGGAATACGGTTCTTGCCAATGAAGCATTCCCAAGGCTGTCAGTCCAGGCCTTCCAAAGAAAAGGAGCATGTCCACTGGGAACCAGACAGACATAAGCCCCGTGAAGGGACACTAACACGCCTTCTCTTCTGTTTCTTTCTGGGTTGATACCTCTTGCGTTTAAGAGGAGATTCTTGGTATGTGCGATTCTTGAAAACAAGGGTTCCGTGGACTGCCTTGATGCTTTGGGGGTTCTGTGTTTGTTTTTATTCCTTTTTCCTATTCTCTTTTTTCCTTTTCTTTTTTTAGGTAAAATTCACGTAGCACAAAATTAACCATTTTAACATTCACAATGTCACCTCTCTCTGGTTCCAAATCAGTTCATTACCCAAAAGGAAACCCTGTACCCATCCCCCCCAGCCCCGCCGTCTCTATGGATTTTGCTTTCCTGGATACTTCGTATAAGTAGAATCAGACGGTATATTGTCTTTTATGACTGTTCATTTATTTAACATCATGTTTTCGAGATTGGCCATGTTGTTTTACTTCGGCATTTTCTGGTGTGTGTGTGGCAAAGGGTGTTCTTCTGGCCCCATCTGAATGATCCCTCTTCATGCGTCCTATTTTGGATAATGTTATTGCCATCTGTGGGAGCCTGAGAATCAGCTTGGACCCACTCTCTTTCTCTCATCCTAGGTTTTGCGTCTTCTCCAAGCTCTGTTGAGTTCACATCTGAAACACCTCAAATTGATTCTCCTTAATATTCTTACTGCTCGGACCCCTTCTCAGACACCATTCAGCCCCTAGCTGGTCTTTCTCAAGCCCAGGCTCATCTGGTCCTGCCACCGCCCTGCTCAGTACTTTTCCCTGCTCCTCACCACCTTCACAACAGGGGCCAAGCTCCTTCCCGCGCTAGCCAAGGCTGTCCACAGCTCTTCCTCCACTTCCTCCGCCCCCATTTCCCTCCCCACCTGAAACATTGGTTTCTATCCAGTATGAGCCTGCCCCTGGCTCTCTGCTCAAGGTGCATGCTTGCTCTTTATGCATCCTGTTCTTTCTCCCTAGTACGTCCTTCCTCTCCCCCCAGCTGTGAGAATCCGTTCCTCCTTCACCATCTATTCATTTTAGTTGCGCACCTTCATTGATCCTCTAGTCAGAATGAATTCCTCCTCTCTAATCCCGTGGCTTTTCGTTTATCATAGACTCATCATAGCCAGTCTTTATTGAGGGTTCTACATAAATCTCTGTCCCTTCCCCACTAATCTCTGATCTTCTTGAAGATAGAGATCTTGCCTTACTCATTTGGTGGTATCTCTAACACCTCAATAAATCTTTTCTTGAATAATTTGAATTTTCTTTTTCCAAAGAAGAAGGAGCCCTAAGTCATGGCGAGAACCAGTCTGATTAAAAAAAAGGCGGGGGGGAGGTTCCTGTGTGCCTCAGTCAGTTAAGTGTCAGACTTCAGCTCAGGTCATAATCATGACCTCATGGTTCGTGAGATTGAACTCCGCTCAGGGCTCTGTGCTGACAGCTCAGAGCCTGGAGCCTGCTTTGGATTCTGTGTCTCCCCCTGTCTCTCTGCCCCTACCCTGTTCCTGCTCTCTCGCTCTCTCTCTATCTCTCTTTCTCTTTCTCTCAAATAGATAAACATTTAAAAATTAAAAGAAAAAAAAGCATGGACTACCATTTAAAATAGTAATTATTTTGATGTTCTATTGAATTTAAAGTTGCCCACAGTGGTTTACCAATCTCAATTAGCAGAAAATGAAACTTTGCTTCCTCCCCCTCCCCCCCCCCCGATTGTGTTCTTCATTACAAATCTCCAGTTTTATATGCAATTGCCAAAAATTTTTTGACAAATTGCACAGGAGGCATTTTGGGATTGTGTGATAGAGTTGATTGAATTTAGGCCAAGTTCTGTACCCTGACATCACTCAAAACAAAAATACAAATGTAGGGCTACTCAAAAATGTATCTACTTATTTTATCCCAACCCTCCAAAGTCAGCTGTCTAAAAATAATCAATTGGATTCTTTTAAAATTAAATGCCAAGTAAACAATGCAAATGAAACTATTTTGTTTGCTGAGAAGTAATTGAAAATCTGCAACTAATTACAAACTGGCAAGCTCTGCGTCTACAAACAGCTGAAACACTCTGCTGATGCATTGTGTACAGCAGGGTTCAAAACCGGTTTCTTTACCCCAGCCATCCACAAGTTGTTAATCAATACGTTGCCAAGTTCCATACCTCACCTTCAAAAAATGGTAATAAACATTTAATTTCCAATATGGGCTTCATAAACAAAGCTGTTAAAAACTAGAAGAGGAGATGTAATTGGTTAGAACACACAAAGCCTGTTCTTAAGTTATGTGAATTGGCTTTTCGTTTAAATACACCGTTCTTCCGTGACGAGTCAAGAATCCTGCAATTTAGGTGAAATTAATACTCTGTCGGTCTGGTCATTGAGTCCCCTATGGCACTTCACTCATATATTACAAGACCTCCAATTCTGGAGAAAAGCAACATAGAGTATTCATCATCCACAGAGAGAGGGACGGACGAATTTGACTTGCTGTTGCTACAAGCAGGTAAAATTAAATTTATACATGACTCTGAGTTGTGAAATGAAACATATACAATATATATTTTTACATGTTTATATATGTGTATATATAAGTTATAATTATATATAACTATATGGTATATATATATTTATGTATAAATATACACATACCCTTCCATACCTCTCAGACTATCTTGTTCTGCTTTTTGTCTCCCAGCTGGCTGGCTCCTTTTTTCATTAAGGTTTCAGTTTAATGTCACTCTTCCTACACACTCTTCCTGTCTACCTTACCAAATATATTATACTCTATTCTCTTTGCTTCATTTATTTCCTTGATCATCATAAGATGCCTCCACTGGTTTGCAAGCTATGCCAGGGCAAAGGCCTCTTTTATCTTGTTCACTACTCCAACCCTGGTGTCTAGAACAGCGCCTGGCACATGGTGAGTTCTCAGGAAGGGATGGACGGATGGATGAATGGACGGACGGATGGCCGGGTGAGTGGGTGGGTGGTGGATAGATGGATGAGCAGATGGATGAATAACAGCTGGAGTGAAAGGACGAAGGAAGGGACAAAGCTCTGTTGGTTGGGACAAGCAGCAGAGTTAAGACAAATTGAATGCTAGGAGGGACATGACTCTAAAAACAACTCCTTTGGTAAGAAGCCAAAGCCTATTCTAAATTCCAAAGTTGGAGACATCTCTCTGGATTAGGAGACAGAGGTGAGAGATGGTGACGAGGGCCCCATAATGAATTCGCTTCAACTTTCACAAAGGTTGTTCTGCAGAAAAATGATGTGATCTGTTTCTGTGGCCCCAAGGCTTGACCCAGGACCGGTGGGTGGAAATTACTAGAACACATATTGTGGCTTAAAATGAGAAAACTTTCTCACCGAGAGAGCTGCCCTGAATGGAAAATGAGTAGTGAGACGATGGCAGTGGTAGTATTCATACATACAGCGCCTAAATATTTGGCAAGGATGCTTATCATGGGGGAGATAGCACATCAAACGTGCTGAGGTTCTAGATGACACGTCTGGCCCTTCCCACCCTACACCTCTGTGATTCCATAATGATCAAAAGAGAAACCTGCTCAACAGTTGACAATTATTTTAAAAACGAGAAATTCCAATGAGTTGTGGATTATTCATTTTGTCCCATAAGGAGGTAACTAAAAAAATGATAAAAATGAACTGAGAGAAAATGTACTAGCAAAATAATAGGGGTGAATTTTGAAAGCCTCTTTCCCATCTTCTGTTCCCCGGGATGCCTTAGACAGAGGCATGGAGCATTCTAGGTATATTGTGAGCAAGGAGCCTGCGTTCCCGGGGCGTGGCAGGGACGGCATGTAAGGTCTCAGTCCAGCTCTGTGATCTTGAGGCAAAGCCTCTATGCGTGAAACGCAGTGGTGCCTCCAAAATAGAACAAGAGCACTCCCTCCGTGCGGAGATGACTGGCAAGGTCAGTGAGACCTACAGTAATCTGGCAAATGAAAGCTGCCTGTGGCCGCCTTTCCATTCGGGACATACTTCTGGAGATCAAAACAAATTAGAAGTTGATTTTCTGTTGCTGAGTCACTTTTCTTGCACTTCTTCTTGGTTTTCCTATGTATTCTCGGTTTGACACCTGAGCCATGGAAGGGGTGCCTTCCGGCAGCTGTAGGGGAGAGAGCCCAAGATGGAGATCTTCTCCCCATAAACAGATCTAGACGCGGATATGTAGGCCCTCCTGCAAGATTAATCAAGATCAAGATTAATGTTCTGTCTGGCTAATGACGTTTGGATTATTCACTACATCACAATTCAGTTCTTCATTCCTTTGCCAATTATTGGGGTGACTGGATACTGAGAATGGGGTATGGGAGGGATTTCGATTCTTCACCTGGTGTCTAGCCAATCTGAGTATTGTCTCACAGGGAAGTTGTGAACTGGGCCGTGGAAAGCGGAGTGCTCACTGGCAAAGCTCCCCTGATGTTCTGTCTTCCTGCAGCTCCCTCCATGTAGAGAGAGCTCAGTCTTCTTGCAGGGTCCCGCTGCAGCGGGCCAGTTCTCAGCGGAGCTCTCCCAGGGCCTCGGGCAGGGCAGCTCTTCCTTCCTCTGTTCCTCCTCACTTCCCCCAACCTCACATTTATCGGTTCATGTTACAGGCGCTTCTGCAGACTTGACTCTCCCCTGGGGCCATGAGAACCTTGAGCGCAGGGATTGTGTTCCCCTTTTCTTATAGCTCCAGGTTTCAGGCCAGTTCCTGGCACATAATAGGTTCCCCATGAATGCCTGACAAATTGGGGGGAAAATGACTAGATACCTCAAATATGAAAGAAATTAATATTTCATGGATGGAGAGTAACCAAGACGTGTGAAGTTCAATGTGAAACTAATCTTTTCTCCCCACTCCTGAAAATAATGACAGTTTCTTCCTCTCATGAGCCACCTGGATCTTAATGGTTATTTTCTTGCAAAGGTTGTTGAGTTTACAAGATGACAGAACTGTGTTTACATTGGACTTGGGACATCCTCTACTAAGAAGCTTTCTGCACAGCCTAGGAGTTAAGTTATGGCATTGTGAGCAAAGAGCCAGTGGAGAAAGCCTGGGGGTTTGGGGGTAACACTCATGGACAAGAATGTTTTATCATTCGGTCCCTGAGTCTTACAGAATTAAGCGATGACCTGGCCACAGTATCCCACAGTGAGGCCTCAGTGTGTTCTAAAGCCTGAACTTGCTCGGAATGGACTCCGGATTCCCAGCGATGCATGCAGACCCTCAGGGTCAGAGGCCACCAAGCTGCCAATTGCCCACAGCAGGTGGAATGTTGTGAGCCTGCACCTCCGGGTGCATTTTCCAACACCTTCCTATCTGATGATGATCAGTCATTGGCAAGCCGTTTCTGCCACCTTGTCATACTTGTCCGAGGTCTTAGTGGCTGTGCGTATGGAAAGACTCTCCAGTCCTTTGTTTCTCGGGACAAGCTCAACTTCACTTCCTCTGGCCTTATCAAACCCTTTGTTTCTAAAACCGTTGCTCAGCCACTTGGGAAGTTAGACTCAATTCCTCCCTCCCTACAGCCTCCCAGTCGAAAGTAATGAGAAAAACAATTGGCCGTGGTGAGGATGTCCATCTTCCCGTTCTCCCCAGTCTACCATGACTTCGAGGGATCAGGCTGTAGAATTTTGTCAGCTGCATTTCATACTGCTGGTGGTTGTTTGGCCAGTCCTGCTTCTAGCCCAGCTTAAAGAAACATATGGCCTCAGATTATTCATTGCTACAGATACGGGACTTTCCCATGTTAAGAGACTTAGCAGATGAAATATGGTTTTCTGAACCTCTTTTCATTTACCGTCAAAATAACAAGTGATGTCTTGTCTTTCAACAGAGAAGCTCTTTTTACTCAGCTATTCAACAAAGAATGTGCCGTTGTCTTTGCTGTAGATTTTTATTTTATTTGTAAATTGTGCGTGCTGCATGCTACGGAATACTGAAAAGCCATACACCCTGGCTTGTTAGCTGACACACAGTATGTGTGATTACAAATTGTTTGAATAACAGTGGACTATTGAACTGCCATCCAGATGTGAGTGAAGTTAACTGTGGGAATGTCCACAAAGGAGGATTATCTTCCTTGTTGCTGGGTCCAAGCCCCCCAGAAAGTGAGAACGTAAGCATGGAAGCTAGTCGCTTAGCACAGTGGCTACGGATGGCCAATCAGAACCAAATTCATCATTTTTTTTAAATGACACGTTGCAACTAAGACTTAGTTTTTTCTCTTAAAGTAAATTATGCAAAGAAAATGCCAAAATAACAACCAAAGAAGTTAGGGCTTTAAGTGGACTTTGGGAGTGTTTTGATCATTTTGTGTTTTTAAATGTCTAGAAGTTCAGAATGTGGTAGATTCAAGATAAGACTCTGACCATCCAAAGTCTCTGGGTGGTCTTCTTGCATGCTTTTTTCCCCCCTACACTTCCTTCAGTCCTGTCTGGCATCCAAGATACCACATCTATAGAATGGTTGGCTTTCATAGTTGGTTGTGGGGAAACAATGAAGAAATTTTTTGTGAACGTTTTCTTTAAAAATTATTTGAACCACAGTGAGATATCACTTCACACCTGCTGGGATGGCTAAGATAAAAAAGACCGACAGTAACAAGTGTTGACAGGGATGTGGAGACATCAGACCCTGTGCACTGCTCAGAGAACATAAAAGAATGTGGCCACTTTAGAAAACAGTAAATGTGGAACTGTCATATGACCCAGAATTTCTGATCCTAGGGATATATACTCAAGACAAGTGAAAATACACCTATAGAAACTGGTATGTGAATATTCATAGTAGCATTATTTATACTAGCAAGAAGTAAAAACAACCCAAATGTCCATCAACTGACAAATGGATAAATAAAATGCGGTATATTGTTCAGCCATAAAAAGGAACAAAGTGCTAATATGACCTGGGTGAAACTTGAAAAGATGCTAAGTGAAAGAAACCTGTCACAAAAGACCACAAATTGTATGCATCCATTTGTATGAAAAGTAGAGACAGAAGGTAGATTACTGATTGCCTAAAACTAGAGGGTTGAAGGAAAACGGAGAATGACTGCTAATGCGTATAGCGTTTCCTTTCAGAGTGAGGAAAATCTTCTAAACTTGATGATGGTGGTGGTGGTGGTACACTTTGGTAAACATACTAAAAACCACTGAATGTTATGTTTTGTATGGATAAGCTATATGGTATATGAATTACCTCTTAATAAAGCTGTTATTTTGTGTTTTTTTAATTTTTTAAAGTTTTATTTATTTTTGAGAGAGAGCAGGAGCAGAGAAGGGGCAGAGAGAGAGGGAGATACAGAATCCAAAGCAGGCTCCAGGCTCTGAGCTGTCAGCCCAGAGCCTGACGTGAAGCTTGAACTCACGAGCCATGAGATCATGGCCTGAGCCAAAGTCAGATGCTTAATCAACTGAACCACCCAGGCACCCCAATAAAGCTGATTTAAAATGATGGCAAACTAAAGACATTTGGGGAAAGAATTTTTAAGAGGTATTTGAAGGTAATTTTGTTCTTAGAAAATCATGCCTCAAGTTAGGATATCTTCAAAAATCACATATCTGAGCTTTGGCAGCATGAAAAAGAAAGGGAAATGATTTAAATTTAATGGCTTATATCCTTTATTTTTTTTTTCTGGAATGAAAGATCTGTTACTTGTTCAACAGTGTCAACGCTTTCTATCTCTAGTCGGAATCTACAGCAGTAAGTTGGCACCCAGCCATCACATACCTAGGTTTACCTTTGTGTGATAAAACCCCCTTCAGCAATGCATATTGAAATTCATCATTTTGAACCTATTTAAATTCTGTAGCAAGCAAAAAAAAAAAAATGTATAGATCATGAAACATCAACCAAGTCAGAGAAAACAAAGAAACCAATAGGAAATCCTCTCTTTTCTCTCTGTTCTGTTCGCACTCCACTTTCTATAGTTTAATCTGAAGAAAAATGTGGAATTTCCTGCAGAGTGATTAATAGACCAGTGTGGTGACACACAGGAACTCTGAGCTTGACCTTGCAGGTAAAGGCTAACTGGTACGTTAAGTTGATTACACAATTTCCTCTAAATAAGTTGACAAGTGGTTTGCACAGTTGCCTTGACTTTTGCCCTTATAAATGCACACTTATAAATGACTTGCTTTTTTAGCTAAAGCAATCCTTATTTTAGATGTGACATGTGTTAAGTAAACAGCCTGACAGGGAACCCCAGCTTCCTCGCCTTCCTGGCCAGGTCAGATTATCAGAGTTGCTGGGGAACAAGAGATTGGGGAACCTGAAACTCAGCTTCAAGATGTGGTTGTATTTACAGGGCATCAAAAACTCAAAATTGTCTTCCTCCTTCTAGTATGAGGTAGACTGGTAGATTTGAGAAGGTGATTCCACAAATGGCCAGAAATGTTCCAGGAATGGAAGCTGCTAGATGGTTTGCAGTAAATAACTAGTAGGTTGATTTGTAGTGTTCTAGTGTGTTTTGGGAAAAAAAATTTTTTTAATGTTTTTTTTAAATTTATTTTTGAAAGACAGAGAGAGACAGTGCAAGCAAGGGAGGGTCAGAGAGAGAGGGAGACACAGAATCTGAAGACAGGCTCCAAGCTAGCTGTAAGCACAGAGCCTGACATGGGCCTTGAACCTACAAACAGTGAGATCATGACCTGAGCCAAAGCCAGACGCTTAACTGACTGAGCCACCCAGGGGCCCCAGTTCTAGTGTGTTTTGAAGGAGCCGTGTCTGTAAGAAAGTACAGTCTCTGGTACTCCTTCAAAAATATCATGGAGAAAAGGCTTCTCTTTAGTATTTCAGTTCTGTGATCATTTTCATAGGAAGAGGATGTCCTTTTATCATCTAGATGATATAGTTTATTGAGATATTTTTATTTACAGTTGCCCTACACCCCCCCTACTTAAGGGGCAAGTTACAAAAAGCCATTGTAAATGAACAGGAAACGTAGTTGCAGATGATAAATCAAAATGCTGCTTGGGAAAACAACTTTATTTGTAGATTTATAAGTCAAGTACCTTTATTGAACCTAATATATCCTGATTTGTTAAGTGAAAAAAGCTTTGCTAATGCTCTTGATTTAGCCGAAGTCTATTCGTGCATATGTGTGTCTCTTCCTGAATGAATTAAGCATTTGGAAAATGAATTGATTTTTATTTGTATATACAAAGATAATACCATTTATGCTTTCCAGGTCTAGAATATGACAAGCCTTGAGCTCATCTGAAAAACAGAACATTATTAGGACTCAGAGGTTAAATATACCAACCCACCATCAAGCCCATGCACATTCCTCCAAAAACAATGTGCAGACCTGTTCTAAGTCATCTTCATTCACATTTGCTCTTACATAAGATGCAGCTCGTCAACCTGAACATGTTTACTGCTTGCCAGAGATGACTCACTCAGTCATCCTTTTATTTATTTCATTATTTCACTCAGTCGTCTGTAGGCATTTGTAACAAAAGGATTGCCGTCCACTTTCTGGCCGACCGTGTGCTCGGTCAAGGGCTGGCTCTAATCCGTCCTGCCATTGGCTTCTGGCTGCAGGTTGTCAATACTCACTAACCATTAACTATTAACAACAATATCCTGGGCCCCTGTTTCTGAGCCATTTCACTTCCTCCCCAGCTGGCCGGCGCCCTGTTGGATGGACTCCCCGGGCAGAGGGAGCCCTCTCTGCCTGTGGAAAGTCTGGATCTCCTGAGGTTTGGCTTTAAGCCCCACATGGCAAACCCCAGCTTTGTGATCTTCCCACCACAGTGGAACAGAGAAGTTTCCATCAGTTTTCCCTCTCAAAGCAGCACTCTCTTAAAAATAAAAAAAAAAACAAGACTTCTGGTATATACATTTTCTTCTTATGTATTGATTCCACAATTGTCTGCGTTACTGGTGCTCACCACGGTGCATGCTGCCATCACCCGCCACCGCCCAGCAGTCTTAAAATATTACTGATTCCCTGGGCCGTACTTGTTTTTCATCCCTATGATGTATTTCATTTATAACCGGACATTTCTACCCTTAATCCCCTTTATCTATTTCACCTTGTTTATTTTACATTTTTAATTTTTTTTATGGTTTTTTTTTGAGAGACAGGGAGAGACAGCATGAGCAGGGGAGGGTCAGAGAGAGCGGGAGACACAGGATCTAAAGACAGGCTCCAGGCTCTGAGCTAGCTGTCAGCAGAGAGCCCGATGCGGGGCTCGAACCCACAAACCGTGAGATCATAACCTGAGCTGAAGCCGGATGCCCAACCGACTGAGCCAGCCAGGCGCCCCTATTTTACATTTTTAAATCAGACATTTCAAAAAGGAGAAGTACAGGCCAGACTATATTGAACACCCTTCTTCTCAGCAAATGCTTAAGAATTAACATTTTGCAAATACAAAGGAAGCCCTTATTCAACCTCAGGAAGAGTTTATAAGACCAAGGCTGCAGCCCCTTGAAGAAATCCAGATAAAATACGGAGACGCACCCTGTGAGGGGAAAGCAAGATGATGCTCATGGAAGGCGGGGTGGGGTGGGGGTGGAAGATGCACTTTTCCTTCTCTGGATTGCATTTTTTATATTCCAAATATTTGACCCATAAGAAGTCACTGATACACAATTATTTTCAGCCTTCAAAAGGGAAGTTGATGTGGTCAGTCAGCCTCACAGCAGGGAGGCAAATGTCCATTGCGTGTTACGGAGGAAACCAAAACTCGGCTCACATTTTCTCTCGCCTAGATCATTAGCTGAGCCGCAGAATTGGCTGCTCTGCCTCATTTCTCACCCCCTTCCGATTGATTCTCCTCCACTCCTTGCCACAAGCGTATGCATATGGTCAGGCTGTCCCTACAAGCTGGCTGCGTCGCAGAGATGGCCCCTGCTCATGGCTCATCCCCCTTCAGCCACACAAGGAGCAATGAGACAACCAGGGGCAGATCCAAGTTTTGTTGGATCTGAGGCTTAGACAGTTCAGGATACCCGGCTGCAGAGAGGTGAAGTTCAAAATTAGTGATGAAAGTTACTGTTGGTTTGGGTCAAGAAAAGAAAGCACAAGAGAACTTTCAAAACAGGCAAATACTGCAAACACACGAAGTCCAGAAAAATCACATAATTCTATTAACTTACTGCTTGACAGACATTTATCATTCTTCTCCCTGTATATTTTTAGCTGCAGATTCTTTGGCCATTTCTTCCTATACAATTATTTCATAATAGCATTTTCTATGGAGAGATTAGAAAGATTCTTGAGTCTTTCCTCTAACATGCTTGGGCTAAAGCTGTTTTTTATTGTTAAGAGTATTTAAAAATTTCTTTTTGCTTCAAAGCTCAAAATTAGTGATGTCATAGAAGTTTTTAAGATTGTTGTCAAACACTTTTTTTCTCACTTTTTTCCCCAGATACATGCTACAGGATTTAGAACTTTTCTCATAGACTAGCTTTTGGTGGTATATATTTATTTTTCTCAACTCTCACATTCCTCTAGCACCAGGGGCTCTAAGACATGTTTGTGTCACAATAGGACCTCAGGCCCTGCCCCTTTGTGTCCCAGCATTAAAAATTTTTTTATTATTTTTTTAATGTTTTTTATTTATTTTTGAGAGAGAGAGAGAGAGGGAGGGAGCGCGAGGAGGGGAGGGTCAGAGAGAGAGGGAGACACAGAATCCGAAACAGTCTCCAGTCTCTGAGCTGGCTGTCAGCATAGAGCCCGATGCGGGGCTTGAACCCATGAACCGTGAGATCATGACCTGAGCCGAAGCCGGACGCTTAACCAACTGAGCCACTCAGGTGCCCCACTATGTTCCAGCATTGGATGAGTTGGCCATGGCCAGCCCAGAACAGCTAGCATTAATTAAATGGAAATGACTGCAAAACACCCAAACTTGTCTCACTACATCCAAAGTAGATTATTTCCAACTCAACCTTCCTTTAGCTGGATTCCAGAAAGGCCCACAGCCACTCCAGTGCTACCCAATGTAATAGAGAGTCAGAGCAGAGACAGCTCATGGATGAATTGCAGTGAATGTATCTTCTTTTTATAAATTGTACAAGATATTTGACCAAGTGAACGTATTTCTGGGACCTTAGAAGGAGCCCATATAGGTGAGGGATTGACCCAGAAGGCCATGGGGGAATAAGCAGCCGCATTCACTTCACAGGAAACGCGCTTAAGGTCACTCACCTACCAAGTGACAGAGCTAGGATTTGCACACAGTCTTTAGAGGACAAACTCTACTAAATGATATTGATTCTCATCTGATTTCGCAAAACCATTCCTTTCCACGTGCCTGCTGAAGCGCACACCTAGAGACGTTGGTCAACGTTTACTACATAAAAAACAGGCATCCAGAACGTGAAACAGATTTGCTATATTCCTAATCACCCATGGGTCAATTTCTTTTTAAGACTCTGGAATTTCTGTGTGAAATAAACATGATCATGATACAGAATTTCAGATCACTCGATATTAAACAAAACTTACTACCTCTGCTCCAACCATGTGCTAAAAATCATGTCACTCCTCATTTAGTAGGAACATATTTCAGTCTGCTCCAAAGGTTGATAAATATAGTACAGTCCTCTTAATGTTTATTCTGGTGTCCTAAAGAGCCATAGTTCAGAAATGATGGGACAGTCCCAAATAGAAGGGGGACTGCCAGCAGAGGCCCTGCTCTCAGTGCCCTAGCACCTGCAGAAGAAAGCTTTTCTCCGATAAACCTTCCAATGTCTGTGGCCCACGGTCATGTACATGGGCGGAACTCTCTCTTTCAGAACAAGTGTGTTTGCCAAATCATAGGGTAAAGTATCTTGCAAGTCCACTTGTTTCAGAAGAAAGACAGGATAAGGGAAGTGGCAGAAGCAGCGATAGGAAAGGAGTTTTTCACACTAACAAGTGTGAGCTGATAAGCCTGACCTGTAAGGCAAATGTTGAGGGTCCTAAGTATACCTCTCATGCCAAAATTAGCTGAGCAAATTTGATTTGGCTTTCCGTTTTCTAATGGGAAAAAAAAAAATCCCTAGGGAGAAAGAAAACTCACTGTTTATTGCTATGATGAATCTTATCTGCTGGGTTTCTCTACTAAATAAATCAATGGAATCACTTTCCAAGATGCCTGAAATCTCAGACATGCCATGATTAAAATACAGTAAACATAATATCCCAGTCATTACTTTGCTCCAGTCCCCTGGGCTAGGTGTGTTTATATTGTTTATTTCATTTCATCCTCACAAGAACATGATGAGGCTGTTTCAATCTACAGATGAAGGAAATGAGGCTCAGAGAGATACAGTCACCTACCCAGCCCAGCCACACGGCCAGCAAGTGGCAGAGGCCAGATTTGAACCAAGGAGCCCGTACACTTCTCTGTGTGCATCCTCCTGCTATCTTCCTGCTCACCCTGACCCTGCCTCCCTGATCAGTTCCCAGAGGAGGGGGCATGCTTTGAGAAATGCTGAGTGTTGCCCAATCATATTGCAAAGCAAAGAAGAGCTATTTCTATCATCTGCCTTTATTAGCTTTTCCCCCCTCTTACGGTACCTAAAATAAAACATAAGAACGTTAGGAAGGGGGCAAAATGAATATTTATTGATCCCTGTAAGTATTGATATAAGCTTGATTCTTCTTCACCCCCATGTGGAGGCCCAGGCTCTGCAAAAGGAAGTCCTTGATGAGAATTAAAGAGAGCATGGCTGCTTCTTTCTGGCAAACTCAGGTTACTGTGAGGTATCTGAGGTTGTATCTTAGGAACTGAAACGGAGTTTTCAGTATGTTGCTGATTTGTACCTAAAAACTCTGCCAGGAAGCGTTTGAAAAGTTCTTAGGAAGGGCCCCCATAGTCACGTGGTCTAGGTGTAGAGTATGGCGCAATCCAGTGCCCAGACCAAGGGTCCTGGGGGGAAGTCCTGGCTCCGGGGCTTGTAGTCACATCGGAGCGGAAGTGATGGGCCAAGGCCAAGATGACATGATGGAACCTCAGGAAAATATGTGCTCTAACCCCTCATTTTGTCAGTGGGGACACTGAGGCCCAGGGAGAGGATGTGACCTACCGCAGGTTACTCAGCTAGCTGTGGTGAAACCAGCACTAGGATTCCTTCGAAGACACCCTTCCCGCCATCACGACTGACATGCCCGCCTCAGGGCAGCATCACCAAGGCAGACAGGTGCCTTCCACGGTACATCCTAGACACTTCATGTCAGTTTGTCATCCGGTGATCTGATCTGGGGTTGCATTTGAGAACTCTACTGACGAAACTGATCACCAAGAGAAGTGATGCCCTTTTTTCTCAGCTGGTTAAATTCCCAGCGTATAGCAATAAAAGAGCTAATGCAATAGACCATTTTAAGGCAATGGGGATTCAGGAGTGCACTCGTCATGAGCACAGGGTGATATATGGAAGTGTTGAATCACTATATTGTACACCTGAAACTAACATGTTAATTAAAATTAAAACTTTACAAGCCATTAAAAAATAAGTAAATAGACTATTCCTATAGTTGGTGACTCAGCTGTAGTCATCCGTGTTCTCATGTTACCTGAGCCAGTCAAGTTTTTCCTGGAGTTATATTCTATAGCAGAGGTGCAGGGATATTGCCCATCAGATTCTCTATTGCTTGTACTGAAAGCAAGAAATGTCCTGGATACTGTACACACGTACAAGAATTTCACACAGATGACACCTGTTACTCTTTTCCCCTTCGAGGGAACTTATTTCACTAAATGTACTCGGAAAGAGTTGGGGAAAATCAAACTGTGTTTTACATCAATCCATCTTTGCCAATAGAATTTTTTTTTTTTTTAGAAAATGCTTTTGTCTTATATTCTTATAGGCTTTAAGTATATTCTCATAAAAACCCTGGAGCAATGGATTTAGCTTATCCAAGTCATAGAAACATCCACTAGATAACCAATTAGCAAAACCAGTCTTCACTGTAGAGCAAAGCCACCAAAGTGAACTCCTTTTCTGATGGAACAAGTCTGACTTCATATTTTCAGTTTTAATAAATGTGTTAGTACGCATCCCTGGGACAGCGGGGTCACTGCTGAGTTCTAATTCAAAGGTAGGAAAGAAGCTAGAAGGGAGGAGTTAGGTAGATATGTAGAGCACGGAGCAAATTTGTCACATGAGGGGCATAAGGTACTGCCACCATCAATACATCCCACTGACGCTATCTTTGCTTTGTCTGCGAGAGACTCAGGAAGCTGTATTCTTTGAAAATAAGTTGGGAGGTGGAACGGGTGAAGTCATTACATTTTCAGTGGACAAAAATATTCAAACCTTATACCCCTTGACAATATATGTAAATTCAGACCATCCCAAAACAGGCTGAACATCGTGCTTTATTCTTACCAGGAATGGGTGTAAAACAAGAGGACTCTCAAAGCTCCAGCCTGGATCTCCAGTCCTTAATTAAGTGTGTAGCAACTTAGGGGCGCCTGCGTGGCTCAGTTGGTTAAGCGTCCAGCTTCGGCTCAGGTTGCTCAGGTCATGATCTCACGGTTCATGGGTTCAAGCCCCACATCGGGCTCTGTGCTGACACCTAGCTCAGAGCCTGGAGCCTGTCTTCAGATTCTATGTCTCCCTCTCTCTCTGACCCTCCCCTGCTCGTGCTGTCTCTCAAAAATAAATAAAAGACATAAAAATTTTTATAAACGTGTAGCAACTTATAGCACAAGTTCACATGGCCTCTTTATTTGCCGCTGTGGAGGTAGCAAAGCAGCCCAGGGCAAAGCAACTTAATTAAGTGGGAGAAGGCAACTGAAGAAAGATGGTAGAGAAAGAAGTGCTAGCAAGATGCTTGGACCACAGGGACATTCTCAAAAGATTGGTTTCAGCAAATAACACATAGAAGTTAGGGATCTGGAAACGGGTTTTCGTAAACTTAGTTATACTCCAATCTGAAGACTTTATGAGAAAGCCTTACAGGTACTGACAACTGAGAAAAGCTAGCATGCCAGGGAGTGAAACCTCTTGCAATCCACTTGTTCTAGAAGAAGGACAGGATAAGGGAGGTGGCAGGTATGGCGATAGGACTAGTTGTTAGTTGTTAGGATGTGCGTTGCAACATTGGAAGGGCAGAAATTTACAAGCAACATAAATGTTCACAACAGGCGAGAGGGTCAATTCGATAAAATACTGTACAGCAGTAAAAATGAATCATGTACACATATACACACGTTCTGAAACTAATATAACCAATCAGAGATCATTTTCAAAGCGCTCCATACAGAGTAGCATGTTAAAAATAGTACACATATTTGGAGATCCATAAATTCATAGTAAAAGTATACAAACAAGGACAGAGGCATGCCTACCGGGAAAGGAGTTATCAGGTGTATTTGTAATGTGTTATCTTTTCAAAAGAGCAGCTCAGTCTTCAATGCCATGAAATTGATTATTGTATTCCAAGAGGAAACAGAATGATATTTAAAGGGGCGTCATGTGCAACAGTCTGGTGGGAAGAGGGGCTGTAGAGTTTCAACTTGGACTTCTGTGGGAGAATAATCCAAGTGAGCTACCCTTTCACCTTGGACCCTCCAGCAGCCCAGCTCCAGGTTTCAGAGAATTTCCATCTTGGAAGGGGCGGAATCTGGCTAGACTGCTGATCCCTAAGACTCTGCGAAGTCATCCCTGATTTTTGTTTTTAATGAAATTTGACAAATAAAGTATGTGCATGGAGGCTCCTGTAGAATGGCCTTAATTTGTGCTTAGGAATGCATAATTTTATCAGGGTCTCTGTAATTAGATATTGTGCAATAGAATAAAAAGCAAATACTGCTTGTTCCATGGCAACAAGGGCCTTTAGTACCTCACTATCTTTGAGATAACGAAGGTTTCCATGGATACACATATCACATGGGATTTTGTTTAATAGACATCTAAGAAGAAAATGCAAGTTTCCCAGTTGGTTTTCCCCTATTTTTAAGGGGTGAGTGTATGAACATGTGTTTTGTTCTCTTCTGTTTCTATTGCCTCCAAAATTGGGGTTGTTTTCCCCCCCTCTTTTCTCTGTCTAGACTGTAAATGCACATACCAAAGGTTTCATAGTGCCGATGCTTAAACTGGTGTTTGGTGTAAAGAGCTTATCTTTGGAGGGGAGAGGACAGAATTAAGACTGCGGTCACTTTCTGCGTAAGGACTAAAGAAAGGTTTGCCGGGAATGTGGTCTGTGTTTCAGCAGAGAGAGCACAGACATGCCAGGACATGAACAAGAGAGCAAGCTCCTAGAAGAAGGCAGAGTGGCCTCGCTCATCTCAATGACCCCAGCATCTAGCATTGCAGGCACACAGTAGGTGCTTAATTATTAACTCCCAGCTGGTTAGCTAATCCTATAAAGGGAAGACAGTAATATTTATAATTACTAAGAAAAGACGCCGCAGGTGCACTGTTGCTTCTGGACCAGAGGTCGGATGCCTGTGGGAGCAGGTGAATCCCATAAATGTGCAGGGGTGAGGCTAGCCAGCTGTTACACATAGGAAGTAGAGGGCTTGGGGTAAACCAAGATGTGTGTGGCCTGTCTTAAAGCATCCCGTCCATGCTTTTTTCAAACACCAACTAAGCCAAACACAACACACTAATTCGCTTTCTGCCTGGGCTATAAGGAAAGCTAATTTCAGTACTGTGTAAGGGTAAGGACCATCCCTACCAAATGCCAGTTTTAAGCAGGTAACTCTGCAGGGGCATTGCTCTTTACTATGTAGTAAGACTTTGGGCCGGGCAGCTCTGTGACAGGCCAGTCCTGGAAGCCAGGTTCTTTTCCTCATAAGCTTTGCTATCTGGTTGAAATCCATTTGTAATGTTCACCAAAGACAGCCTAGAAGGGGGATAGGACCCTGCGAAGTAGCCTGCACTTTAAGAGGAAGGGTCGGTGGAAAGCAAGGGCAGGAGGCCCGTGTGTTTGTGGTCTGTTAACACGCATGTGACCTTCAAATCATTTTAGGCACTGCTGCTCAACCACGGCCTTCTATCCAACCTGCTGCCTCCCCTAGGTGATTTCCTAGAGTCTGATTAACTGCTCCATCCAAAGAAAGCCTGACTGGTTGTATCTAAACATTTCTAATATCGATCCTCTTGGCCACACGATTTTTACCTTAAGAACTATTAGCCCAAGTACCTCTTGTTGGAACACGGGACCTCAAATATTTGTAGATGTTCTGCCCAAGATACACCTAGGTTGAATTCTGGGAACTATTTCTTTCATCTCATATTTCATTAATTACATTTAATAGTATGATTGGAACAGTGAGGGCAAAGCCTTTTGCAATTTTATTAGCATTAAGCAATTTTATATGTGGCAGGGAAGTGTGCATCTTGAGAGAATATTAAAAAACGTTTTAAGAGATGAAAAGACATATTGATATGTAGTGAGAGGGACAGGGGAACACACGTTAATTATCCCTGTGAAGCCAGTAAAAGTCTTTGTGGAAGCACAGAAATCATAGCGCTCCTTGGATTTACAGAACATTCTAAATAACTCAAAAGGCAGTTAGAGGTGTTGTCTTATCTTAAGATGATCCTGGGAGAGAAGGAGGGGCAGTTGTAAAACAAACTATTCAGGCCCCTCAGGTATAATTGGACAGCATTTGAGACATCATTTAAAATATTGTCTATTCTAAAATTTATAGTCTCATTGGAGGCAATTATAGTCACCTTTGTACATAGAATCAATGAAAGGTCTAACGTTGTCCATCTGTCCATTAAAATGAAGAAATGTCTGGGGCTCCCAAGTGCCATCCCAGAGATTATACATTATAGAACAGCCCAAGATGCAGGCTGCAGTAAAGGATAAATTTAATACCACGCACCTGCAAAGGTGAGGAGTTAATATCTCCTCTCATTGGTTATATGGATCTATATCTTATTGGTCTGGGTCATTTTAAGATATTTAAACCCTTGCAGGCAGCAGCCCATCCCTCCATTGCTCAGCGATGAGTGTTCAAGTTAGTAGCACGGGCAGAGGTTCAGCAGCATCTGCAATGGTGAGAACGGACCTGTAGCCATCACCAGTCTGATTCCAGGTTACATCTTCTCAACTACAACTAAAGAGGTCTTCTAGCTCAGACCTCAGAAGACAGGTCTCTCTTCTCAGGTTGAGAAGAACCAAAGTCATAGTGCAGACATAACTATTCCTAGGTAACATAAAGAACCATGAACTGGAACCAGGTACAGAGAAGCCCTAGAGTACAGTGAGGAAGAGGTTGCAGGTGTTAATTACCAACTCCTGCCCCTTGAGCTGTGCTGAAAGCCATGGTCACTCACTACTGGGGCTGAGCCGAGCCTGGCTCCACCCAGAGTCTCCTCTGTCATCACACGGACTCCATGTTGTCTTCTGTTCCTCTCCTGTGACCCTTCCTGGTTTGCGTTTCTTAATTACACTCTTGACTACTCTGAAACAGAGTTAATACCCTAATTACAGAGAGGTCGCCATCTTACCAGCTGCAGTTGCTGAAAGAGGAACTAACAGGGCTCTTCCATTGCCTTTCTGGTTTGCTCTAGTACTTTCTGACCTTTACGCTCTTTGATAAATCTTTGAATTTGCCGAAGGTGTGGTTCTTCCTCGGTGGGAATATGCTTTGGAAAAATACCCGGTAAAATGCTACTTCTCCCCTGCTATGGTAGCCTGCTTGCTCTAGGTGAAGAACATCTCCACATAGTAATTCATGGGCTGTTCTGTGTAGGGAGCTATTCCACGCCAGAATTAATGAATTGGGGAAAGGGGTGGGGGCAAGAATTGTGGTGCCTGTTTATGTACAGGAGTATGGGGTTTGAGTATAGTATAGGATTCTTTTTGGTCCTTGGTCCTTCTTTTCACTTCCAGGGACTTCTTGCCCCAGCTTAGCCTCCTTTTCTTGTATGGTGAAGATCTATAGTTTGTGGACACTAAAATCATATTCTGCACATCAATAAGACAAGTGGCCTGAACAAGGATTTCTTTTCCTGATTTTATACATGTGTCTTACAGAAAGTTTCTTATACATTAGATCTAATTTAGTCGTACATTAGGGGAAAAAACACCTTTTAAAAAAGGTAAGCTACAGAAAATAGATACTGCCTAAGAAGATAGCAATAGCTGGACATTCTACTTAATAACATAAGCAACCTAAAATGCATTATCAGCTGTTAGACTTACAACTTGTATTTACAAAGAGATTTCCCTCCCCGGGTTTATATACATGAGAGAAGTAACCAAGAATCTTCACTTTTTTTTAAATATAATAATAGCAATACAGCCCTTAATCCCATAACCAGAAGCACAGATATCCCAAGTCACTTTCCTTGACTTTGGAATGGGAATCTGGTGGGTTGATGTTGGTTCGGTTTTGGTTTTTGTTTGTTTTTTCAGAGTTACTGTTCTCAGAATGGTAGACAGGAGGCAAATCCTAGAAAGAGTTCATTCCACTTAAAAAGCAAGCATTTTCCCTCCAGAGTAATTGTTTGCTGTTGAGACGAAACCTATAATTACTCTTATCTAATAGTTTCATAGCGTGCCATGCACTGTTTGCAAGGAATTTTTTCCATCAGTTTTTTCCTTGGTCATTCAGAAATACAATTTGGTTGTGAAAATTATCTCTTTTCCCTTGGTATGGGAAAAGAGACTGTGCAGGGGCAAAATTAGACCACCCCACCCCCCAGATTTATGTTCTGCCTACCCAGACCTGAAGTAGCCAGGAACAAGTGGGAATTTTCTCTGTGAATATATCTATATGAAAATAATTTGGTATTTCTTTCTCTTAACAATGGGAAAACTTCACTTTGAGCCTATACCCATGACTTCATGGGGACTGTAAAAGAGGGAGAAAGCCCTTCCAGGAAATAGGAAGAAACCCCTTAGATCAGAGTGAATCAAACCATCGGAGAATTTCCATGCGTCCTTCCCAGGACTGAAGCCGTAACAAGAAGACTTCTGTCGACAGCACAGGTGAGAATAGGAGCCAGGAAGCGAGAGAACACACAAACATCTTCCTGCCACCTGATGAAGCCCCTGTTACGATATGAATGTGCAAGCTGGACCCAGAGAGAGAATAGGGCTGGCATTCTGTTTGGGGCATGGCACTTCTGCATAGACAAAGAAAACTTTGGGAAAATTTGAGCCAAAGGCAGGACCGTAGACATTCCTTATGAGGGAACAACCAAGGGGGAAGGGACTGTTTACTTCTCAGAAAGTTATGAAATCTCATATGTAAAACACAGTCATATTTTTGTTATTACTTGATTTAACACTCCAGGAACTTAGCCCAGCCAGCTGTGACTCTGAAGCTGCCCTGCTCATTAAAATTCCCCCCGTCTGATTCAGACCCCTCTCCCCCACTACTAGATGCTGCGTGGCCTAGTGTCCCTAAGTCGACTCCATGTAATTCAGGAATGTGCCTGTTCAGAGCGCCCAAGAAGTCTCTACAAAAGGAAAAGTTCACGGTCGAAATTTTGGAAAGTTCCAAAAAGCACAAAGGAAGAAACACGTGGCACAATAATTCTATCACCTGTATATCATGTTAGCGGTATAAAATCATAATTATTCCTTAAGCATCCCAACTCGCCCCGAAAATACCAGGAGTAGAGATGGCCAGACCCTCCCCTTGAGGGCAAAAGTTCCCCCTGTCTGTGTCCGGGCCCTTCCAGCCGGGCCAGTGCCCCAGCCTGCAGGCGTGGCCCCTGTGAGCCCGGGTGCTCAGAGGAAGAAGAAGGCAGCACTCTAGGATGAGTCCAGGAAGGAAGAAACGTGTTCGTACTTTTTCCTCGAACAGCAGCTATAAAATGTATTTCTCAATTATGAGCCTTTTTCTGGAACTGTCTAGAAATGTCCGCATGTGTTCATACGTGATCTGGGCAGCCAGGGCTTCTGGGAGTTTGCAGAGAAGATACGTTTGCTTCAAATTCCGCACCATGTCTCTAGCAACCATGACAGGAGGGTGTCTGTTTGGGAAAGTGGACTGCGGACAAGTGAGTGGGGGCGGGGGGGGGGGGAACGGGGAGCCCCGCACGGCTTGAGAAGGGACCGACGTTGGCCAAGGTGGCGCCTCGCCGGGCTGCCTCCCGTACTTGACTTGCGGAGGACTATGGTTTGAAGAAAGGGAGCACGGTGCGAGGGCGTGGCGTCCCGGCCCTTGTGGCCCACCAGGGCCTGCAGGTGGACTGAGTGTCCCCGCACAGAGCAGCGCCCGTAAACAGATTACGGAACAGCCATCCGTTAATCCCCAAACAGTTTTTCTGTCATTTAATTAGAAAATTCATCTTATTTTGCCTCCAGGCCTTGTAGCCTTATTGCATTTGCACATATTTCAAAATGTTTCAAGTACTGACCAGATAACATTAATGAATATATTAGATAGCCAAATGCTTTTAAACAAAAAATAATAAACATCCTTGTGTGTATATATTTTTAAAAAATGTTAATTCCGTCTGGAGCCAAACAGGTAATTTTCCCTTCAGCATTTTTTCAGTCGGCTAAGACAGGTTGGCCTAGGACTGCAGTCAGCCTGTCTGCAGACTCGGGCTTGACTTGCATACCAGGGTCAGCAGTGCTGCAGAAAGAGACAAGGAGATGATCTGATTGGCTCGCGGCCAGAGCATGCTCACAAGGGCCTCTTTGATGAAAGGGTTCTTGGTAAGTACTGTACCAAAAGCAGCCTGCCACCCTCCTTTCAAAGATACCCATTTAGAGTAATTCCCAGAAAGGGAAAAAGCAGCAAGAAAAAGTGAGACGGGGCGGGGGGGGGGGGGGTGTGGAGAGAGAGATCCGGAGTGAGCCGAGCTACAGGATTACCGCAGGAATAATTATGCTCCCTGGCATAGAGAAAGGGGGAAAGTTATTACAAGTAAACTGCTGGATGTTGAAGTAGCCGGTTGGCAACTCCGCAAGAACATAAGGAATGTGCAATTAAGCTCATTAAAACATCATCATTATGCTTATCAATCTTTTTTCCAAAAGGGGTAGGGTGGAGCAGTATGTTAAGGCATGACTGCTTTTGCAGATAAAGATCCGGGGCTCCCTCGTTTGCCGGGCTTCTCCCAGCAAACAAAATCAACGATTCAGTTCCACGCAGCACTTAGGCAGCCTGGCTTTGCTCACCCTGGAGTGGCGCCTGAACTCTGGGAGGGGCATTCAGGAGGCTGGCTCCTCTCAGCGGGCATGCTTCCTTTCGATACAGTCCTCATCAGACAAACAAGCCTTTATTAAGCACCTACTATATGCCCAATGCTGGTGTTTGGGGCAAATTCAGAAATAGTATATATGACGTGAGCCCTGCCCTCCAGGCACTGTTAGCCTTACTGGGGAGGTGAGATGCAGTCATCCAACGTTACGCGAAGAAATATGTACTGAGGGGCAGCCATGTGAGGGTGCTCTGCCAGAACTGTGGGTACAGGGGTGACCAAGGAGGACACGGCCACCACCCTCGCCATCTAGCAGAGGGATCATCGGTCAGGCACAACTTCCTGTGAGGCGGCATCGTTACAGGACCGGTGCTGGCAGGGAAAGGTCAAGGTCCGGTGGGGCACAGGGGAAGAGTCACTACTCCATACAGAACTTGCTCTTTTCCCACAATCCATTTTAAGCTCCTTCAGAAAAGCAGTGTCTCTCTTTTGCTTTCACTTGTTCTCTTTCATTGCTGCTCTTATTTTTTTTAGTGGCATTTTCAATATGAAAATAATGTTTCTTGGTGAAAATGAGTCACATACAGAATAATACAAAAAGAAAATTAAAATCAGCTGCAGTCTGACCACCCAAAAATACCCACTCTGATATTTGGATACATTTCCCTCCGATCTTTTGTTTTTATTTGGGGTTTTTACAAACTTTTATAAATAGAATTAATTTTTTGCTTTTTCCATTTGAACATTTTCCATACGCATGAACGTTTTCCATACCATCGAGTATGCTTCCAACCATTGTTTAAAATGTCTGCACGGTTTAACTCATCTTCTCTTGCTGGACATTTTGTTTGCTTACAGCTTTTCACCATTACAAACAATATTGCCCTGAGCATCTTTGTGTGTAAGAAATGTCACATTTCACATGCCCGCAGTGATGTGCAAGTAGCATTTGTGCAGTAACCACCTGTAAAGTAAAGGAAAGCTACACAATGCAAAGCGTGGGCCCCACGCGGTGCTGCTGAGAGCAAGGAGCTCACGGAGGCTCAGCTCGAGAAGCAGGGTCAATGAGAAGGCGGGGTGGTCCAGCGCTTCAGATTCTCGTTTCACTGCAGACTCTCTCAAAACCCCAGCTTGCATTTTCCTCTGGGCATCAGGGAGGAGCACCTCTTTTTTCATCAGCTGGCAGCTTCCATCACCCACGTCTATGTTACGTCTCCAGTTCGGGAATCTGCAAACATTTCTCTGCTTCAGAATCACCTGGGGTGCAAGGGTCAAAGACAGAGTCCCGGACCCCACTCCCCATTCCCCACCTGGTAAATCAAAACCTGAGAGGGGATCCTGGGTGGCTCCGTCGGTTAAGTCAGCTCAAGTCATGATCTCATGGTTCGTGAGTTCGAGCCCCGCGTCAGGCTCTGCGCTGATAGTGCGGAGCCTGGAGCCAGTTTCAAATTCTGTGTCTCCCTCCCTCTCTCTCTCTCTCTCTCTCTCTCTCTCTCTCTGCTCTCCCTCCCTTACTCGCATGCTATGTGTCTCTCTCTCTCTCTCAAAAATAAATAACATTAAAAAATTTTTTAAAAACCTGTGGGACAAGGCCCAGGAATCAGAATTTTGTAAACACGCATCAAGATGATTCCAATGCAGCGGGTCCACGATCCAAAGGCGCAAGAGCAGGTGCAGGCTGCAGGCGTGACGCTGGGCACACAGCGGGCAAGAGTAAGGGCTCGGGGCAGACCTCGGCCGCAGACGTTCACCGCCGTCTGGCCTTGGGCAAGTCACTTTGCTTACAGAGGCTCTTTGCTCACCTGCAAAAGGAAGGTGGTAATAAGACATCATTCTGAGCAGGGTTGTGAGGATTAAGTGAAGACTGGAGATGGAGGTGCGGAGCCTGACCCAAGACCAGCCTCCAGCGACTGTTTTGGTAGCTGTTACTATTGTCCGCGTGTGTCGTTCTCCTTTAGAACATGAGCAGCATTAGGCCTCCTTCCTTAGCTTTTTGTCTTGGCTGAGCCTCTGTTTTGCAAAGCAGCCTCCGAGATCAGTGACCCTGCAAGGCTCCCGCAGTGACGGCTGCCATGCCTTCCGCCAGTGCCCACTCCGCTTCCCTCGCCCTCCTGGCACAGGAGGGGAGCCGTGGCATCTGATTGGTAGAAATGCATCCTTGGTCGGGAGCCAAGTTAAGCTAAGGTGGGAGGGAAAGATAAGCCTGAGGAAATGCTGACATGAAGAGGTGTGACTAGAGAAACACCAGTACCCTCCAGGACTTGGAGGGACCAGCTTGAACTTTAATTCCTGGTTTGATCAAGGTGGTGTAAAAATGGACCCCAAAGGTCTTTAGATGGAAAACTAGGTTTTAGGTTTCACATATTAGCTGTAGTTAAAGCCAAATGTTCATTCCTCTCAAATTGTGTGGGTGGATCACTTTCCTCCCACTGTTGAAGTATCGTGTTTTTAGCTGCTAATAAACTTAATAAAATCCATTTCTTATTTTCCCTAGTGTATTAAGTTCGTTCACATGCACTGCTGAACCAACACTTAGTGACACTGTGTTAGAAAGTATTTTTGTTGGAAACAGACAACGGACACAGTTCAACTGCAAAACACTTTTCAAAAAGGCTGCTTTTCTCCAGTCTCCAGCTTGCAGAGAGCCATTTGAATTCAGGGAATCCTCCCATTCACCCATAACACCTACACAAAGTATGAAGGAATTTTGTTTTACTGGTTCAAGAAGCAGATTCAAAGGAACTGCATGCTTCTCTACTCCCATGGAAGTTCCCACCTGTCCCCCCCACCCCCACCCCCACACTCGGATTGCCACTAACGGCCCCATGTGTCCCCCTCACTGTTCCGACACCAGGGTTGCCCAGGTCAGAAGACTCAGGGTGCATTTCCAGGGTCTAACCCTACCCCCGATACACTCAAGTGCTTGGCAACTGAATGTGGATGCCGTGCTCAAGCAAAACAAACAAAAATGCACTTCTGAGAGGTGGCGTGTGGAAAGCAGCACAGGGAATACAGGGGCTGGGTTGAAAAGAGGCAGAAATAAAGAAGAGGGGTTGTGAAGAGACAGACCAGGAAAAATGTGCAGAAGTCCGAGTGAAGAGGTAGAATCTAGGGAGGTAGAAATAGGTGCTTTACAGTTTTTAATAGTTCTATCTAAAATTTCAAAAGGTGGTGCTGAGGCCATCCCAATGCAGGATATCGGCGGTGTGCTGATTACTGGTATGTGCGAGCTGGAGCGGGGACCATTAGATTTTATTTTAAGAATAACCAAAAAGTTGGAAACGATCCAGAGGTTTGCTGATCCGTAACAGTGACGAAGTTCCCATTCGATTTAAGAATGCAGACATAGAGAATTCCCTTCCTTGTCCGTCTGACTCTATTTTAGTGGTACGTGGCGCAGTCATACAGGTGAGCATTAAATTTTTTTTTTAAGTCAAAGAAAAAGATAAAGTCAACTTCTTGCTCAGGCTTATGCATGCCATGACTGCAAGTCTTGAGGAATCTGCCTTTTTTCTTTGTGTGTGTGTGTGTGTGTGTGTTTTTTTAAACAAAGTGTTTGTGAGATCTTTGCTCTTCTGTGGGGCAAAAACCTAGAAAATCACAATGCCATGCCCATGTTTGCTCAAGTGCTCACCCTTAGATTGTGTGGGGCTTATCTTCGGGTATAATCAGCATGGCCCTCTTAAACAGAGATGTCTTTAAAACCCAGATCTACCGGTAAGATTTGTTTTAATTTCAGTCTAACAGCTTTAGGATTACCCCTCAAGACTATATCGTCAGGCTTTTGTACAAACAAGGAGCTTACACAAAACTGCCATTATAATGGTGGCTTGGGGGTAGGGGGGCGGGGGGAGAGCCTTGTTTGCTTGATTGAGTTATGATTGTATAGGGAACAAATAAAGGCTTTCTTTCCTTAACCATAACAGTTATGTCTTACTCTAGCTAATAATGCCACGTATTCTTTTAAAAAAAATATTTACACAGCCTGACATTATTCTTAATGTCAATGCAATGTGTTGCCTCTAGGTTGAAATCCAGTTTTAATCCTATAAGCTAGAAAAATAAGTTCGATCCCACACAATTGAGTCTTGAAATTGTTGATTCTGTTGCTGTATTTATTACCATTGATGGTTGGCCTCTCCGTGCCTCTCCCCTCCTTCACCTCTTCCTCCTCCTCCTCCTCCTCCTCCCTCTCCTCCCCCCTCCTTCTCCTCTTCCTCCTCCTTCTCTCTCTCCCTCTCTTTCTCTCCATTTATATGAAGTAAATCTATTAGATGAATATATGTATATACCTCTTTATATGTGTGTATCTATATACATGTAACGACTTCATTCATGCAATAAGAAACCATCTTACTTCCTTTCCTGGGTATCTATCTACTCTGTAATCTCAAAAAACTCTTCTTACGATGAATTGGTTTACTGGGGCCCCTGTGCGGTATTAGGTTTTGTCCCACCATCCTCCCCTAAAACGTCAAATGGTTCTTCTTTGACGATTGTTGTACGAGGTACATTATAGTTTAACTTGCTAGATGTTATTTAAAGTTCCTGGTAAGGGGCGCCTGGGTGGCTCAGTTGGTTGAGCAACCAACTTCGGCTCAGGTCATGATCTCACGGTTCGTGGGTTCGAGCCCCGCATCGGGCTCTGTGCTGACAGCTACCTCAGAGCCTGGAGCCTGCTTCTGATTCTGTGTCTCCCTCTCTCTCTGACCCTCCCCTGCTCATGCTGTCTCTGTCTCTCAAAAATAAATAAAAAGCATAAACAAAAATAAATAAATAAAGTTCCTGGTAAATAACATGGATCCGAAAGTTGCGGTGTTGGGGGGGGGTTCTGTGGTTTTAGCTAGGTCGTGGCCAGCCACGGGGATGATGGACGCTGTAGGTCCCAGCTCGTCTGTTTTAGGGCTGCCGGCCCCTTGTCTGCGGCTTCACGCACAGGGCATGGTAGAGCTGGTCACACCACACCCAGTGTTCTCGACTCACCTCCAGGGGCTGCAAGGTGTAAATGGTAGAAGCAAAAAAAAGAATAAGAATGTGAAAAAAAAAAAAAAAAGAACAAGAAAGTGAAATCTGGAGTGAAGTTCGACAAAAGTATATGGAGAGCTTTTCTTTTAATTTTCTGAACTGGAAACAGGTAACAGGAAGACAAAGAGAGGTTCCTATAAGTGGGAGCCGAAGGGAAGGCTTCTTCAGGTGACTTGGAAATGACTTGGGCCCTGTATTAGGCACTGAGTGCTTTTTGAGCTCTCTAAATCCATCTTTAAATAGAGTTAGGTTTTGCAAGTGTATTTGGCCAGGCAATTTGAATTACAACTTATAACTTGAACAGGACTAATTTTAGCTAATTTGGCATTTTGAAAGCACTTCAGGTCATTGTAATTATGCAAAGGATATGCAATCATGAGCTCGCAATATACGAAGTTCTCATTACTATCTACTAGGAAAAGAGTTGATGAATATGAGGCCATCGCTGGCTGAAAATGAATGTTAGTGCTTGAAAACGGGGCTTCTTTTCCCTGCCGGCACCGATGGAAGGGATCAGCGGTGCTCTTGAGATTGCCAGACCACTTGTCACACGCATGTAATGGATCAAGACATTTAAATATCACTGATCCAGCTCGTCACAACCAAAAGATCCAGGGGAAGGCTGGTTTTAATAAAAGAATTAAGAGGTATCTGAGCGGCTCAGTGGGTTAAGCGTCTGACTTCGACTCAGGTCATGATCTCATCACTCATGAGTTCGAGTCCCATGTCGGGTTCTGTGCTGACAGCTCAGACCCTAGAGCCTGCTTCGGATTCTGTGTCTCCCCCTCTCTCTGTGCTTCCCATGCTCATGCTCTGTCTCTCTCTGTTTCTCAATAATAAATAAATGTTAAAAATTTTTTTTTAATAAATAAAATAAAAAAAGAAGAGTCACATCTGGAGGACATTGCATAGCGGATCGCCCCGCCCTCAGGCACTGAAAACTCTACCGAGACACTGCCTGCCAGTTGGCATAGGGACAGGGCTCAGAAACCCATGAGCGGTGCCACTTTGGTTAGTAGAGAATGAATGGCTGAGCATGTAGCCTCTCGGTTGACTTTAACTGTACCACGGGTCTTGGCTACAAGTTTCATGTCCAAGCACAACTTTACGCACTCCACCTGCAGAGAGGCGATGGGTTCTCTAGAGTTCTTACCGCTTTTCCTACAAGTTTGTACCGAACGACATTGCTCTGCCTGTAGCTTGGAGAAGTGAATTTAACATTCTGGTGGCCTCTAGGACACTGCTTTGGAACTTTGGAGCAGTGTATGAAGTTTTCTTTGTTTAGAACCTACTTCATGCTCAAACCTCGTCTCAATATCGCTCTCACGTGTTGCTTTATCAACATATGCTACGAGGTGATTGGGTTTCCGCCTTTGACCTCCAGCCTCACTTTTTTGCCGCCGACTGTCCCATGTACCAAGAACGTGTAATGAACTGGGTGCCAAGCAGACATTTGTGCAGTGGCTTTTACAACCACCTCACCATTAATTCACTTGATTCATGCCATAGCACCCTTTCTGAGAAACAGCATGCCAAGAATGCGTATGATTTGAGGGAGAGTAAAAGGGAAAGATGGAAGGAAGCTTTGCAAAAGCCAACGGTAACGGTGTCTCCACCATTGCTGGTAGTTATGCAGACGTCCGCCACAGGCTGATGCCCAAGGTGCAATGCAAGGACGAGTGCTCACCCCTCGTGGATACGGCACCCTTGGGAATTCTTAGTTAAGGTTAGGGATCGTTCCTCTTCTGTGCCAGAAATTCTGGGATGCGGCGTGCATGTGTCGGTTGCCAGCTACTTAATCCCAGTCAGTGCCTCCAGTGCTTGATGTGTCGGCCTTTGCAGAGAGCTGTAGGCAACTCTTGATGGTCCATAGGAACGGAGAGTTTGTGGCATGGTTAATCCCAAACAGTGGATAACGCAGAAGAGTCACATGTTGAGAATGACCTTTAGCTGGTTGTTTTTCAAAAGCTGCTTTACCTTCCTAGTTCTCTCCTGCTTAAGCTGAACTTGGTGTTTATTCTATTCTATTTTGGGGCACCTGGGTGGTTCAGTCAAGTGGCCAACTCTTGATTTCAGCTCAGGCCATGATCTCAGAGTGTTGCGATCAAGCCCTACATCAGGCGCTCTGCTGGGCGTGGAGCCTGCTTAAGGTCCTCTCTCCCTCTACCGCTTGTGCTCTCTAAAAAAAAAAAATCATCATCATAAAACAAAAAATAAATAAAATTTTAAAACAATTTAAAAATAAGATAAATACAATGTTCTATTTTAAGGTTTTTGATTACATAGAGTAATATATTTAAAACATTTGAAAACCATAGGACACTGTGAAAAAAATAAAAATCACTTATAATCACACTTTTGCTGAATATCAAGATACTTACATAGATAGATATACCTTTTTAACTAAATGAGCTTTTTTCATTTTCCTAAATGTTGTGATCTTCTTTGCTCCACATCCATTAGGCCATCTCAATATTGCCATTTTTATCAGTTGCAGAGCATTTGGAGTTTTGAGTGCACCACAATTTGCATATACAAATGCCCAACTGAGGGATATTTGCATCACTTTGAAATTATGGTTACAGTGTTAGAATGTACACTCTCATCCATCCGTACACCCGTGGGTCTGTGTTCTCTTACCCGCCTTCGTAGCGGTCACGACCAAGGGTGGCATTGGGCCATTTTCAGTTTTGAAAATGACACCTAACTGTAGTCCAGAAAAGCTGCACAAATGCACATTCCTGCAACAACAATTATTCCCATGTCCTGCCTGGTATTTTAATTCCCTTTCACCTTCACTAACTTGGTAGGCAGTCGGGGGAGGGGGGCGGAGGGGGATGGCATCACACTGCTTTACTAGTTTCTTCGCTTACTGGTTGACATTGAGCATGTGAAAATATTTGCCATGTATAGTTCTTCTTTTTAAAATTACCTGTTTATGTCTTTAACACATATCTTCCATTACAATATTTGTCCTTTGAAAGCTTACATCTGTTCATGCTTTCTTGGTAGAAAAATACTTAGTGAGCACCTGCTATGCACAGAGCATGGCTTGGTGCTGGAGAAAAAGTGGGGTGCAAAAAAGACACAGTTCATGCCCTCAGCACAGTGCCTGTGACAGTGTCCTGGCTGCCGTGGAGGAGAGCGGCACAGTGCCACAGGGCATGCGATGGGCAAGTGATCCTCAAATTTCCACATCTGTAAAAACACAGATGGCTGGGCTCTAACCCCAGAGTTTCTGATCCAGTAGGTCTGAGGTGAGCCTGAGAATTTGCATTTGTTTGTTTGTTTGTTTGTTTGTTTGTTTGTTTTTGAGAGAGACAGAGACAGAGAGCGAGCAGGGGAAGGGCAGAGAGAGAATCCCAAGCAGGCTCTGCACCACCAACACAGAGCTCCAATGTGGGACTCGACTGGGCAGGTTAAGCATGAAAGGAAACCTTGGGCAATAAAGTTGTTTTGTAGAGAACAATAAAAATCAAAGTTACAAATGACAGTAGGCAATGCACCAAGTGTGTACACCATACATAAGTAATGAAAAACTAGTGCTTTCCAAGATATACATTACTATTACAGAATTACTTGACATCTCTGCTTATAAGCCTCACTAAATTCCAGTAAAAGCTGGTTTATAAACTTAGGTTCAAATACAAGTTTAGACCCGGTAGTTAGAAAGATGTTGTTTCTATAAGCAGCTGGTATCTGATTCTTAGCTGCTAGTTGCTCCAGGCAGCCTCCCCTGAAGAGGAAACCTTTGCATTCAAATAATAGCGGTAGGAAAACCAGCACCCAATCCCACTGGAAAGAAGAAAGTGTTGGTGTCCTTCAAAGAGGGCAGAAAAATACCTGCTTCAGAAGAACGAAAAGTCCTCAACCCTCTCACTTGATTCCTATTCTAACGAAGAAAGAGAGTGGTGGCTTTTAATAGAGAGTGCTGGAAAATATATCTTGTGTGCTTCCTCATTAACCTTAGGGGAAAAGAAACTTAACATAGATACTGAGTGGGTGTAAGTATTTTAAGATGCTGTGAGACTGGATTAGTAGCAGTTAAATTGAATGAGATGGGAGCCAAGGATTTCTTTTCTTGAAGCCATGAAGAGAAGGGAACAGAACAGAACAAGATTCACACCACTTATGGTTTGGTGAGAAAGGAGAAACGGTATTGCATTCAGGCGTTAGTTCTTTAAATCTTGCTCCCTATGTATTACATAGCTTTCAAAACAGAGTTTAAAAGCTACTATGTTCCAATATGAAGTTTTATTCTTCAAAAGGGAAATCTATCAGCTTCTTAATCTGTGGCTTAAAACTGACATTTCAAACCATGTTGTAATAATAATAGCAGTAGTAGTAGCTAATATTTACTGAATGTTACTAGGTACCAGGTACTATGCTAAACTTTTTGTATGTGTTATTTTAATTCTCACAACCTTTGGGGTAAGTACTTTTGTCCTGTCCTGTTACAGATAGTAAAACCAATGCCCAAAGTCATAAAACCGGTAAGAGGGTATTTGGGGATCTGAATCCAGATGGTCTGACCACAGAATCCATACACTTAACCATTTGGCTGTCCTGCCTTTATGTGGGGACAGCAAACCCTAACTGCAGACTCAGTGCCTAAAAGGAAGTAAATGCCTATTCAGTGCTGAGTATGAAGTACAAACTATCAGATTAAAAGCACAATAGAGAAACCATTCTAGTGTATTATACAAAATATATTTGTCCTAGTCCTGAGGGAGGGAGGCATAAACCAACAACAACAGTGTAGAATGTGCTGGAACAATGGGAGCAAATATTGTTTCATGTTAAATGCGTTTGTATCAAGGTATTCAGCTGAAAGAACCAGACTGCCTCCCTCCCTCCCTTCCTTCCTTTCTTCCTGTTGCTCTGTATCCCCCCACTTTTCATAGTTACAGTGAAAAACTAGTAATTTTAAAAAATTGTTTAAAATGAGTGGGACACTTAACCTACTTATTTTCAACACGAACTCCATACAAGACGTGGTAAATGGTATAAAACCCAGAGTGTCCTGGGCACTCAGGGACCAGTCTTATCACTAGGCAGGTTGGAGAGGGTGACTTTCCAGCGTTTGGGTGATTCCTGGTTCTCTTTTCGCCAGGTCTGGCTCCGCGGTAGCGCACAGGGCAGCGGCAGAGCATGTGGTGGAATGAAAACATGGCGTCTGTTGGGGTCCTGCTCTCCCCCAAAAGCGCAGATAAGATGCATCGCCATGCACTGTGCCATGTGCTGCCAGGTTCCATTGTCACCGAAGGGTGACTCCCCATCACTTCCCCCTTGCGTCTCGATACCTTTTCTGGGATTTCGGTGCGCCAACACCCCAGTACCATATGACAGGTGACCACCAGGACCAAGCCAGGCGTCCCTCGGCGCCTCTCTGTCCCTACCCCTCATATTCCACATCCTGTTTCGACCTCCGGTGGCTTAGAGCTCCTCGCAGATATTTGAAAAGAGAATGAAGTGATTTACATAATTAAAACTTTTAATTAAAACTTTTTAATTAAAAAATTGCTTGACGAGTGTGAGAACCCACTGTTGTGGCGTAGTGGCGTGATTTAGACGCTTTGTGAGACACAAGGCTGGGGGGCGCTCCGTCACCCTAGAAATGTAATTAGGCTCCACAGAGCGCTTTCGGGAGCGACTTTAGGGCGATCAGTGCAGGACACGGCAGTTGTCTCTGGAGGAAAGCATACGACCCAAATGGAAGACTCAACTTCGCAGGTCAGCCCTGTCGACTTTAAGCATATAACCCAATTCCTGGGGCGCCTGCTAAAGCCTAAGAGGACACTGAGTCTCCCCCACCGACCGCTTTGCCATTACATTTGGGAAGTTGGGTTTTTTTTTTCTTTTCTTGCCTGTTTCCACTGCACACCTCTAAGTGTTCTGGTTCTCTGGGGCCCCAGAGAAAACATCTTGAAAACCACATTTAGGATTTCAGATTCAAGAAGATCAAAGGGCCATGAAAACTGGACAACTAAATGTAGTGCATGACTTTAGACTGAGTCCTGGAGCAGGGACAATGGTGGCAGGAGAGCCATAAAGGACATTATTGGGACAGGTGGCAGAATTAGAATGCAGGCTGTCGATTCAACATTAGCATTATATCATTGCTAAATTTCCTGATTTTGGTAAATGTGTTCTGGTCATGTAAAGCGGCATGACGTCTGCAGCTGACTCTCCAATGGTCCCCAATGAAATATGCATTTGTGCAGAGAGAGAGAATGGTAACACTTATGGGGCAAAATAATAACAATCAGGAAATCTCGGTGAAGTGTATAGGAGCCCATTTTATTATTCTTGCAACTTTCCTGTTAAGTTTGGAATTATTTCAAAATAAGAAGTTCTAAAAAATCACATTAGGAAGTAATTCTGGCCTTGTAGGACTGACAATTTTTCATTCCTTCGACGCAAAGCTGGGAGGGCTAAAAAAAAGGAATAACATGCACACTCCAAATAATTTCTGTGTGAAGTCGGGAGAACTGAAACTGGCAATTAATTATATCCACAAGTCAGATGAAAACCCAGATCACCCCCGCAGCCCCGCTGACTGTAGAACCCAGAACACAGGGCCTCGCCTGTGCCCCGCGCAGGGTGAGACCACCTCGGGGGCCTCATTATGAGGTCACCGCAACGAAGAAGCGAGGCCTCCGTGTGCCAGGAGGGACGCGTGCTTCCTCTGATGGCGTCGGGCAAGGCTTTGTCGTTTCGCTCGCCAGAGCTGTTTGTCTCCAGTTCTTGTCAAGGAAGGAAGTGAGTTGACTTGCAATCCAAGTCCATTTGGAACATGAGCTAAAACCATGGAATTTCCCTGCCCTCTCGTCCTTAGCAAGAAGCCAACAGCAGCCTCCTACTTTATACCTGGAGACACAGCCATCATGAGCTGGAGGTCTGGGGCAAGGTGAGAAAAGCCCTCCCCTGCCCCCAAAGGTTCTGCTGTAGTGTGGTGCCAAGGGGAGGCCCGAAGTGGTGCTCACGAGGGCTTTTCTTGCCTCGTGCCATAGGCACAAATCCGTGCATCCCATTGCTCTGCAGAGTATTTGGAGAAGTGGATAGCAAGGTCCTGGTGTCTCATCTCATTTTTACCTTCCTGTTGGAACACTACAAAGTGTAGAGCATAGCCTGTGAAAGCAAGTAGGATCCTGAAAAGAGGGGGCATACCCAGATGCCCATAGGAACCAGGCAGGTAGCAAAGGTGGGTAAAATGAGGAGCGTCTGAGTGGCTCAGTCGGTTAAGCGTCCGACTTGGGCTCAGGTCATGATCTCATAGTTTGGGAGTTTGAGCCCTGCATTGGACTCTGTGCTGACAGCTCAGAGCCTGGAGCCTGCTTCGGGTTCTGTGTCTCCCTCTATCTCTGACCCTCCCCTGCTCATGCTCTGTCTCTCTCTCTCTCTCTCTCTCTCTCAAAAATAAATAAACATTTTTAAAAATTACCAAAAAAAAAAAAAGGTGGGTAAACCAAGCCCGGAAGTGACAAGGAAAACTGGAGAGTAGGTGCCCTGCCTCCAGAAAGCATCTTAGAATCCATTCTGCTGCCTCATGGGGTGGGGAATGCGGGCCTACTGAGGCCAGATCTTCTGGGCTTTCCAGAATGCATGATTTTTAGATTACAAATCTCCCTGTTTGTAAATATTGGCAAAAGAAGAAAAAAAAACCCAACTTTTTTCTTGTAATTGAAAAACCGAGCAGGCCCAACCAACACGTCTGGCAGGTGGGATCTGGCCACGGGCTGCCAGTTGGCAACCTCTGACCGGTCCAACCCACTCATATTACATGCGGGACAATTATACTCCACAGTTACTGGACTCCAGCAGCGCGCTGGTGCCCGGAGAGGCAAGTGACTGGCCCACCGTCACACTGCCAGTTAATGGCAGAGGCGGGCACACTGCCCCGAAGTGTTAACTTGAATAGGGCGTCTTCTGGTTTGACATGGAAACCAAAATCTGGCTAAAAGACACAGCCTCACCAACAGGAGTAATTAACTCCAAATGTTTTTGAAAAAGAAAATTAATTCCATCGTGAAATCTCGTAACATCCTACTTCTGCCACATGTTTATAGAAATGACTCCTTAAAATTCAATGAGTGTGTTTTTCCTAACCACAGACAAACTGGTTTTCAGAATCAAATATGTGCAAGGATGGGTTCAAAGTGTCAGCTGCAACTGCTGAGGAAAACGAACCCCCCCCCTCCTTTTTAAAACAACTTGTTTTAGCAGTCAGTAAACAGGATGAACAGGACTTCTCTCTAGAGAAATTTCTAGCTTCTGGCCCTGCCAGGGAACACTTTGGGTTGTGGGTAGGATGAAGAAGCCTTGGGGATCCCACAGGCCCCAAAGGAAAGGGGAGGCTTCTGTGAATGCACGTTGGCCTGCTGGCCAGTGCATTGCCACATGTTCATAGATAACCAAGGCCCCCATGTGCCCAGTTCTGGAGTCCAATGCACTTAGGTTCAAACCCAGGAGCGGCCACTTACTAGCTATGTGACCTTGACAAGGTTACCTAAACTCCTTCAATTTCCTCACGTTTAAGTGGAGATAGGCATGGTACCTCTTTGGAGAGCAGTTATAAGATTTAAATGTGGCCATCTCTGCCCAGCATTCACATGGGGTGGAGCTTCTTGGCTCCATCCTCAAAGGATAAATGGAGAAGACACCCCTGAAATGAGCGGCATCCCTACTCCACTGAGGCAGCCCCTCAGAGCCAGGAAAGGGATGTGGGGTAGGATTTGGCTGCTACGCGGCAAGTAAGCTGCGGCACGAGAGCAGTTCTTAAGGCACAGTCATGTTTTGGGTTGCTTCAAGGGATTATTTTTAAGATATGATTTGCATATGCTACACATCACCCATTTAAAGTGCATAATTCAGTGGTTTTTTTGTGCATTACAGATATGTGCAACCATCCCCACAATTTTATCATCTCGTAAAGAAGCCTCATAAGTTTTAGCCATCACTCCCTAATCTCACTCTTCCCCAGCCCGAAGCAACCACTCATCCACTTTCTCTATGGACCATTCTGGACATTTCATAGACATGGAGTCATATAATATATGATATTTTGTGACTGGCTTCTTTCACTCAGCGTGTTTCCAAGGCTCACCCATGCTGTACCGGGTGTCAGTCCATGATTCTTTTTTATGGCCGCCTAACAGGTCACAGTTTGTTTATCCTTGATAGTATTTGGGTCATCAGTTGATGGGCATTTGGGAATTTTCCACATTTGGGCTACTGTGAAGAATGCTGCTGAGAACATTCATGTACGAGTTTTTGAGTGGACATATGTTTTCATTTCTCCTGGGCATAAACCTAGCGGCAGAATGCTGAGTCAAAGGGTAATTCCTCTTTTAACTTTCTGAGGACCTGCCAGACTATTTTCCAAAGCAGCCGTGCCATTTTATAGTCCCACAACAGGCTTGATTTCTCCATATCCTCACCAAGACTTGGTATTATCTTTTTTATTATAGCTGTGCTCATGAGTATGAAGTGGTACCTCATTGTGGTTTGGATTTGCATTTCCCTGATGACTAATGGTCTTGTCACGTGCTTATTGGCTATTTGCATATTTTCTTTAGAGAAATATCTACTCAGATCCTTTTCTCACTTTGCAGCTGTTCATTTTCTTTTTTATTAATGAGTTGTAAGAGTTCTTTGTAAGGTCTAGATAAAGTTGCTTATCAACTATATGATTTGCAAATATTTTCTCCCATCCTGTGAGTTATCTTTTTATGGTGTCCTTTGAAGCACAAAAGTTTTTCATTTTAATACAGTATATTCTTTTTTTTTTTTTTTTTTTTTTTTTGGCTTTTGTTTTTGATATCATACCCAGGAACCTATTGCTACATCCAAGGTCACAAAGATTTACCCCTGTGTTTTCTTCTAAGAGTTTTATAGTTTTGGCTCTTGCATTTAGGTCTTTGATCTGTGTTTTTGAATTAATGTATGGTGTGAGGAAAGGATCCAATTCTCTCTCTCTCTCTCTCTCACTCTTGCTCTTGCTCTCTCTCTCTCTCGCATATGGATATCCAATTATCCCACTGTGTTTTTAGAGGAAGAAAAAGAACTGTGGAATGATGTAGTCATCCACTAAGACACACCTCAGCCCAGTCCCACCTCGAAAGCCCATTGGCCAATCAGAGCAGGATGGGCAGAGTCAATTTTCACAATAGGACAGCCCCTTCATCTCTCAGAAGTTCTAGGCTGCAAGCCATAGAGTTTAACTCTGTAGCTCATAAAGTAAGCCTATTAATTGGATGTAAAAAATAACCAATTAGGTAGTGATGTAATCACCTTAACTTTTACTTGTCTCTTACCTCCCTGCCATCTCCAAGCCTTTAGGGCAGAAGGAAGGTATGATATCAAGAAAATTGATCTTTCTGTCAAAAGACAAAGAGCTGATTCTTGGCCACCCTTGTGATCTTAGATGAGTCATTTAACCTCCCAAGCCTTAGTTTTCTCATCTCTAAAATGGGATAATGATATGAACTTCCCATTATTATTGACTGGGTTAAAGAAAGCATTCCATTGTATGGAAAAGCCCATGGTGCTGGGTGTCCAGTGGCCACACAAAGGATGTGTGCTGACTCTCATCATAGTCTTCTCCCTTTTCTACCATGGGTCAAGCTAAAAGCAAACTATGTGCCTGCTACTTCAGATCATAGAGGCCAGAAAATCCCCTACAGTAGCAACTTCCAGGGGCACAAACTCACCCCACAAACTGTCCTATGCTACCCCCTCCCTCCACCCACAGAATTAACCAGTGGAAGGAAAAAATGCTGTGGCTCCCGGGTGGCCCAGTTGGTTAAGCATCCAACTCTTGATATCAGCTTAGGTCATAATCTCTTGGTTGTTAAGCCCTGTGATGGGCTCTGTGACAAGCATGGAGCCTGTTTGGGATGTTCTCTCTCCCTCCCTCTCTCTCTCTCTCTCTCTCAAAATAAATAAACATTTTTTTAATGATGTTTAGACACACCTCAACCTGGCTGAGGGTATGCTGGAAGGTGCCCAGGCCTCAACCCATCTCAATGTTGCAAGAAGTGTTCCTGGTGCCTGGCAAGAGACGGTTAATTGGAAAGAAACTCTGTAGCCATAAGATTGAGTGACTGCCCTTCTAGCACAGCCTACATGCTGGAAGAGAGGACCAAGAGGGATCCTCAGAGCATGCACGGAGATTTTTCCCCTGGGCTAGAAATTCTTTCCAGTGCTGTTCTGCCCACAGGTTAAGGCATAGTGTCATTGCCAGGATGAAACATCTTACCTGGGGCAGGCAGCAGAGACCTAGGGGACGTGAGGACACTGGGAGCAGTAAGAAGAGCTATGCGAACATGATGAGGCATGAAAACCCATGAGTGGCTTTTGGCGTAAATCCGAGGTCTTAGAACTGATAGGAAATCTTAGATCTTCTCTCCAACCCCCTCATTTGGGAGACAAGATATCTAAGTCCCAGAGACAATGAGTGACTTGGCTGAGGCAAGGTACCTACTGGACATGCCATTGGGCTCTAAGGCCACATTAGCTGGAACTGAAACATTTTGATGTGCTGGATAGTAGAGAAGGTATCACAGAAAGAGGCTGAATGCTCACGTCTGGAGAGGAGGGCACAGGAGAATAGCTCAAAAGCTCTTTTGCTGTGGAGAGGGAAGCAGAAATAGGCTAAGGCAGACGCATGAATGCTGAAGAAGCTCCCCGTATCTCTATTTGGTCAAAGGTTCTTCTCATAACTATGTTCTCTCTCAGCTGAAACTTGAGAAAGCAAGAAAAAGATGGCGAGAAATCTATGATCCAGGCCCACCTCTGCCACTGACCATCCAGGGGCTCCCCAGAACCACCACTTCCCCTTCTGAACTGTGGTCTTGTGGAAAATGAGACAGGAGTAAAGTAGGTGAACTCTGGAGGCCTGTGGCTCTGACCAGTCTCCAAGCTCAAGGCCAGATTGTGCTTAGGGTAGTAAATTCATCTGAGGATGAACCACGTTTTGTGAGCCTATTTAGAAATAAGTTTGGGATGATGATTTCAAGTTCTACCATTTTTTTTAATGCATCTATTCAGGTGATACATTTGACCTGATTAATAGAAAGTGCATGAGCTTAATGTACAATAGTAGGAGATAATTGCAATGGATGAAAGTCTCTTGAGTCAATTAACTCTTATTACCTGGAAACCGTTTATAAGAGGCAATAAATTATTGGGACAACACAATTAGCAGTCCCACAATAAAACGGGTTTCATGTGTGCACATGTAGGTGCACCGCCCACCCCCTCCCCCTCCCGCCCTGCCTCCTGAGGGCCTGTCGAGTTAAAGGGTATGTGTTTGAGGGGGTTGCTGTGCTCTTTTGTGTTCACAGGAGTGTGTTAACATGCAGTAGGGCTGACATAGGCCAGGCTAGACCGAAGCAATGAAATAAGCTTTCCACGCCTGGGAACAATGATGTCTGTGTCACAGCCAGTCAATGGCTGTTTCAGTGCCTTGTAGCTAATAGACTTTCACCAAACGTTGGCCAATCTGCTGAGTGATATTTGAGTTTGGATGTTGTGATTCTGTTTAAAGACCATTTCTGACACTCCTACCCTTGAATTTAAAAACCGAAATCGCTTAACATTTAAAAAGACTTTTTTTTTTCCCCCATCAAGCTACAGACTCTGTAGTAGTGTAGACAGAATGGGGAAAAAAGTTTTCTGTAAGGATTCTAGAAGGTACTACTGCAGCAGCAAATAAGATCCGAGAACCCCATTGGTCTCATACATTCATTTTCCGTCTGTGGAAGAAGCTTGCCCCGTACCCAAGCTTAGCTCAGTGTGTCTTAAAGCAGTAGAATCCTGGATCCTTGCCACCAAATCTTCATACTACTTGCTTAATAAGTATGTAGAATATTCTAGAATTCCTTCACAATGACCTGAAATAACCTGGCCTTTACTTCCTTGACCTTTTAGTGTTTGTATCACCTAAAGCATTTTTCCCTCCATGGTTGCATTACAAGCAAGATTCAAATTCCTGACAGCAGGGGAAAAAAAAAACAACCAACCCCAGAGCACAACAACGTTAATGATCAACATTTTATTGTCATTGTGTTGACTGTTTCCATCACAGGCTTTAAGAATTATCAAGGCAGGCTGTATTTGTCCAACTGAGCCGGAAACGGTGGGCTGATCAGAACTAGTGCAAAGTAGGCAAATGTAGAAGTCGAGTAAATGAAAATATAATAAAGACAGAAGCAAGTTGCCAAAGAACACAGGTCTCTCTCTTTTGTGTGTGCATCCAAATTTGTAGGAGTGTTTTAGATTGCCGGATAATTTTGCGATAGTCTATCTGTGACTTCAATGATGATAAATGTGCGATCCGATCTTTTAGAAGAATAAACAGTTCCTTGTTAATTAATTTATACAGCTGTCAGTGCAGCTTTCTCTCTTTGCGCTCTAAGAGTTTCCCTGCCATAGATTTTCTTGCCGTTCCTGGCAAACCTCCAGTGAGAGCCTGGGATTTATTAGGCTGACTTGGTGCAAAGTCTATTGATTGTGGCCCCGAGGGTAATAACGAAATAGAGCCAGAGCAACAAGTCAATAACAGCATTGTTGCTGCAGCCTGCATTCACTCGAGGAGTGAGATTGTTTTACAGCAACCGAGGGTAATCATGGGCAGATCGGCGTGTTGAACACGCGCTGCCTGCCCCGCGTTAGTGCTCAGGACTGTTTGAAAGATTTCAGCGGGATCGCTGGAGAATCGGGGTGGGGTGCTGGGATTATGAACCCTGTGAACTCCTTCATTACTGCTTAAAGGTTTCAACTTTAGTTTTTAACATCTGCTGCAACCTCGGGGAGCTCGGAAGCTGGGCCGGTGCGAGGGGAGAGCAGGAGCGGGCCGTGGGCTAGCCCCCCGGGGTCTGTTGCACGCCGCGCCCCGGGAACGAGATGGTTGTGAGCGCAGAGATTCTCTCACAGCGGCTCTCTGTCATCCATCTGTCCGTCCGGCTGTGCGTTCGTGTGGGGCGACAGCCAGTGGCGCTGTCCCTCGCCTGGCGCACCCCAGAATATGTTCAAGGCTAACCACCCTCTAGCAAGAGCTGCTGTGACGTCTGCGGAAGTCATGCAGTTGTGATTTTCTCACTTGCCGGTCTTGAATTGCACTGACTTGATTTTTAAAACCATTTTCATAAGGCTCGCGAGAAAGAAACCAATCATGGCTTTCAAAGAGGCCCTCCTTTCCAACCTGGTAGGTCAGAACTCTGACTTTCACATACCTGACCCCTGGCTTTTTAATGACAGAAAGCAAAATCAATGTCCACATCAGTGCCTGTCTCGCTTTTGCCTTTGGAAGAGCCCTCGCCATCCTCGTGGTAGAAACCTGTTTTCGTGCAGGACTGGCAAGTCATGATACGGGTTCCTAGATGTGGCACGGACAGTCTCCCCCCGCCACCTCCCAAAGCTCAGCTTGTCACACGTAGCTGTGGGAACCAATTGCCTATGAATAACCACGAACCCTTGCGTGACCCGATCTACACTGAGTACAAGTCTTTCAACAGAATCTTACATTTCCACAGAATTGTATATTTTTAAACAAATTCAATTATTCTGTACAGAACTAAGAGGGTTTTTCCCCCCTGTTAACTCCTATTTAACTGAAAGAATTCTTGGCAAATCTATAGCAAAATAGAAAACTTGGGAGGGTTTTTAAAAATTACTTGCAGAATGACTCACTATAATGAAAGGTTCAGAGCATGGAGTAATTCCATCGGGTAGCAATCCTTCTGGAAAAAAAAAGACATTTGTTTCAAGAATTTAGTCAATACTAACATACAACTTATGAGCAAAGGTGGGTCACTCTTTCCTCCACTGGGAGACACAAGGAACTTTCTCGTCAGACTTTTTTTTTTTTTTTTTTCCCTGTCTGGATGAAGAAATTGCTGTCCAATCTTCTTCGGTTCAACCCTATGATCCAAGCAGTTGCTGACAAATCAAGATGACCTAAGCATTGATAAGCTTTGGCACAGGAAAGAAATATGCAAGAGAAGTTCAGGAGCCTAGGTGGGGGTGGGAACGATCCTCTAAGTTGATTTGTGGAATACTTTCAAATTCTCAAAGATGTTTTGGTCTGGGTGGCTGTGGAAACCTCACATTGGCTTTATCACAGCTGGAAAAAGGAGAACATTCGAGAACACGCACATTTGCGGTGCTTTTGTGTGATATTACCAGTATCTCATCTCAAGGTTTCCACAAGTGGAGGCCAGATATTTTCAGCTCCATTCACTCCTCTGTGTCGGAGGCAGTCAGAATCATCTCAGACGGAATATACCAGGGGATAAACAGCGGAATACAGTAGCTTTGCGTATTTGCTCGATCCTGAGAAGTCAAAGGGACTCGTGAGTACCTAACACAGCAGCTGCAGGATTTATCTTTTTAAGGGGAGACTGGATTTTGACATAGTGACAAGTGTGGCCGGGGCACAGTCATGAGGTGACCGGTGCATTTGCTAACTGCCCGCCCATGAAACAAGTCCATCGTGAATACATCTCCTTATGAGACACTGTCCTCCTCTTAGGGCAGATTATTCTAATCTCATACAGACTCAAGGCCAATAATGTAGGGCCTCTGCTTACTTTTAGCCATTTCAGATCATCTGGATGTGAATTTAGGGAATATTCCTTAGTCTCTTAGCAGCCATTTCAGATCATCTGGATGTGAATTTAGGGACTATTCCTTAGTCTCTTAGCCCGTGCTCACCTACTTTAAAAAAAAAAATGACTGTCTAGGAAAAAATCTTCTATGACAACCAAGTCAGTTTGGTTTCAGCAACCACAGCCAGCTTTCCGATTTCATCACGTTATGATTTGGTCTGGAATCATCTGAAAGTAGGTGTCTGAAGGATGACTCACCTAAACAGGTGGCATTGGAGAAGATATCTGTATTTTCAGTATGCTGCTCTTTGGAAGCTGTCTTGCTCCGTGCGGCCACATCCTCACTCGTAATGTGCTGTTCTACCTAAGAGCTCCTGTGTTCTGTAGATTTCTCCTGGACATTCTTTCTTTTACAAGCTAGTTATTACGCAGTCAGCTCTGACTTGCCGACGTTAGGTGCTCCGTTCTAAACTTATTTCTATGCCTGGAATCCCATTGATTGGGGGTTGGGGTAACACCCTGCTTTTGGTGGGGAGGAAATTGAGAAATCTCACTTACAGTTTGTTCAAATGCAAGCATATTAAACTTAACACCTTTGAAAATAAAATACAAAAGCAAGTCCATTTTTCTCCTTTTCCACTTGAGTTTTCTGGAATACCCAGCATTTACCAAGGATCACCCTGGTACCCAGTACTAGATTAAAAGCCCAATATGTATAATCTCACGTAATCCTCATATTAACTTTACAAAACATATGTTATCGTTCCTGTTGTACAGATTAGGAATCTAAATGTCAGTAAAGTTAGTAAGTTACTCGAACCACCTAGCTAGCAGAAAACCAGATCCTTACGATGACCCAGGAGGCCAGCACCATCTGATGTCTGCCTCCCCCCAGGCTCACCTCCTTCCAGCCTTCTCTCTGGACACACTGCCTTCTCTTTGGCCCACAGGCATGCCATTCCAGATAAAGGACCTTTGCACCTGCCTGGAGTCTTTTTCCCGGCTCCCACGCTCCCCCTTTACTTAGTAACCCAGTGCATCCTTCATTCCTCAAGTCAGCATTATCACCGCCTTCAGGACGCCCTGTCGGGAGCCTCAAGATGAGCTCAGTCCTGTGGCAGCCGCGGCGGTGCAGCCAGCAAGCTGCCAAGAATGCACTTGCTCCGGGTATTGGCACAGGTACCGAGCTCAGCACCAGAACCAGGCATCCTCTTCCGGGGCAGCGGCCAGCCCTCGACTGAGCACAGCGGAGGTCCCAGGGCCAGGCCATTTCAGCCCACTGTGGGCTTCTTCTAATGGATTGGAGTCGGCTTTGCCCCAGAGCTCTTCCCGGGGTGGGCAGAAGCTCGGTCACTCCTACGATGTGATCTGTGGCTCTCCCTTGCTCTCACTGGCGTCGGATCTGCACGACGGACTGAAGCCTTTCCCTGCCCCATCGCGCCTCCTCCCCCACCGATCTTCCACGGGCGTTACCATTCAATAAACCTCTTTCGCTCCTAAATCCACTTCAGCATCTGCTTTCCCAGAAGTCCCAACTGACCTGAGCCCCATCTTGTAGACTCTCGGAGGTTTGTATCTGCTCCTTCCAGAGCACAGTTCTATACTGTTTACAGCCTGACACTGTCTACTGCGTGGGTGTGACCGCTTTGGAAAAGTCTGGAAGCTCCATGAAGGCAGGCGCCTGTTTGGTCTTGCTCATCACTGCATCCCCAGGCCTGAGGCTCTAGTCTTTCCCCCAAGAGCAGACCGACGTGCTCCGCACTGGAGCTACATTGCTCCCCATTGTGGGGCCTGCTCGACCCTGTTGTCCAGGGCCACCCCACCAGCTGTGGGCAGTTGAGGACAGAGGCCATCAAAACCTCACGGAGGCTGAGGCACGGAAACCTAGCGCTGACTTGGAAAGCACCCTGGAACAGGATGTTGCGCCGAGGCCCGGATCAGGCCAGCCCCCGTGTGAAGGCCCTTTGGCTTCTTTTTCCTGAGTGGAAGTGCATGCCCTTTCTCCTTGAGGAGAAGATAGGACTTTAGCGTTTTCCAAAACCTTCTGAGTGAAAACATCTGTATCCGATTTTTCCCGTCACAGCGTATGAGTGAAGTCCTGCTAAAGAGCAGCTTGCAGTCGACAAGACTCTCATCAGAAGGTGTCACTGCCATCAGCTGGAATGACGGCGGGGCTGCGAAAGCCGGCGCCCAGCCAGATGCCAGTCTGGGTAATAACATTTGGTCTACCTAAATTCCCTCCGGACTTCTCATCGGACCCAGTATTCCTCAGCTCTGCCCTGGACTGCTGGCCAGTGTTTGCGAGGAGCCTTTCAGCTGCTGCCAGAGTTCATTCCAAAAATGGATGCATTCCTGAAGGACCACTTGTCAGGGGTGTTGTCGCGGCTTCGGAGAGGGGCCGGCCTGCTTGCCTGGCCCCTAGGGCCCCTTGCCCTTCCAGTCCTGACTCTGTGATTCTGCGACTGTCACCTTCAAAACATAGTGTTCATGGAACTGCTAAGAGCCTTGTAAATGAAAAAGCTGCCAGATCAAAGGGTCAAACTTGCTAGGAAAGATGCCTAAACACACACACGCGCACACACACACACACACACACACACACACACACACACGGACACAAGTCTGGATAGTCCTAGAACCCACAAACAGTCATGGTTGTATTTTCTCTCCTGAGTGGATTTTGAAGCCGTAGCCAAGTGAAGACAAAAACATATATATATTGAATGAAAGGCGCATAATCTTTGGGATAATTCTGATGTAATTAACACAGCAGCGTTGCATTAAGGCCAGCGTGCGAGGAGTGGAATTTTCCAACATTGATTAAGCTGGACTCGTGGAGAACTGAGTCTTTGTCTAGAAGCTGCCAAATGAAAACAACTTTGGGATATTTAAATTCATGTTGGAAATTGGTTTGAGTAAGGGATATTTAAACCACAGCTGTTCAAGGACTAAAAACATATGAGTATATGTGGGCCTGCACACGCGCACGCACACACGCACACACACACACACACACAGCCTCCTCTAAAAACAAGTTAGCCAAAGGTGTACATTCCTTCTAAGTTCTCATGATCAACAGATGTAAATGTTCACGGTGTTCAGATGAATTATGGACCCTAATGAGATTTCAATACTGAGCAAACAATAAAAATTTATGCATTGCATAGTTGCCGTGGCCTTTGGCTCCGTGGCTAGTGTTCCACCCTTTCAACAGCTTCAGTAATATAATACCCAGCTGGCTTTGGAGGTAAGGAAAATTCGAGGGGTGAATTGAAATTGTGAGAAATTATTTGATGGATTACTTTGTCAGAGTAATGCATGGCCTTGGCATAATTACCGTGGCCACCTTAACCCTTGCGGCAGGTGGTGACAAAGGCCTGCAGGGCCTAGGTGCAGGGCCGGCCCGCACGTGCTCCTCGCCCTCCTGGGCCCTCGTGTCCTGGGAGTGGCCGTTCTCCTGAGCAAATGCCAAACAAGCACATTCCTGTCCCAGGCCGGCGAGCGAGCCGGACAGCCGAAGGGCTGCACTTTTCCCAAGAACTGTCATCCATGTCAGTGAAAGGAATCCAACGAAAGGCAGACCGACCTTGAAATAAAATGGGGTGAAGTCGAGGAAAGAGATAAATGATATCTTTTAAAGCGATACATTTAAACACAATAGCAGACATGGGCACACTAATCTTTTTTCTCCTCTCTCTCTGTCTCTCTGTCTCTCGCTCTCTTTTTTATCAACCCAGACCTTGTACTTAATGATTGTCTGCCTTGTACTTTATAATTTTCAATTCTTACCGTGTGATTAATAGCGTGTACGTGTCAGAGACCACATCTGTAGCAAATCTGCCAGTGTATTTCTTACACTAGTTTTACTTTGGAACCATAAAGTAATTACTATTTTGTGAATGAGAATAAACCTATTATGCACAAATATAGCTACACCCAGCATCCGCTCTTTGCTCTTTGGGGAAAAGAAGTTGCCTATAGGATAAGGCAGCTCAAATTTCAGTGTTCTGAAGTGCTTTTCAGCATGGCCTTCAACAGTGAGAAAGCGCTCCCGCCCATTTCTTGGTTTCATTGTAACAGAAATATATTTGCAGCATGTTGACAAACTCATTGGGAGTAAACAGAGGAGTCTTAATTGTTAGTTCTAATGTTTTAATGCTAAATCGGGCTATAAGTCAATGTTTCGGTTTGGCACAGTGAGCTGATGTTCTCCAAAAATAGCCTGTGACACTTTTTAAAGCAAGTCGGTGGTGTACTTAGACTGTTCACAAAAGGCTTCATTCTTGTCTACAAGTGGCAAACCTCCCCTTCCCCAGAGTGCCCAACTCTAGCGAGGTCGGGGAAAAATAGATGCTTCCTGTCTCAAGGCATTTCTCCAACTCTTAGGCTCCTCCAAAAGGCAAGATTTTGGAATTTATAGGGAAAGCATGCCTAAGAAAGGTTATCTTGAGTTTCATTTAACGCACCCTCCCACTGACTTTTTTAAAGGTTCGTTGTAAGTACTTGTGCATAGCTGAAAACATAGATTCCACCCTGGAGAGATTGCAGGGCTGTTCATGTTACACTCTAAAGCCATGTGTTTTCACATCATGGCAAAAGCCAAGATGTAGGCAGATCCCTTGGCCCCTGTTGGCTTTGGAATTTAGTCTTTTCCTTGTTTTCCACTGTAAACTTACACAGAGAAAGACCTCCGCAGCCCTGAATGTAAGCATGGTCATTAATGTTTTCCCACACATGCCGACAGGATAGCTAAGCAAGACCCAGGAGTGGTGGGAAAGGGAAAGAACGGGGCAGAGGTCCATGAGCGTAGTCCATGAGGAGCTAGCTGGGGGGCTCCAAGTGCCTTCCCAGAGGCGGCCGCTTTCCTGGAGGCCTTTGTCAGCACAATGACCATGGAGGCTGGTAGAGAGAAGCCCTTCCCCAACAAAGGCAGCTCTAAACTTTATAAGACCCTCCTTCAAAACCATACAGGGGAGGGGTACGAAAATAATATCAACCCTTTCCTTTTATAATTGCCACTATGTGCTGATCACTTCTTATGGCTTCTCTCATGTAATCCTTCCTACAACTTAATATGATAGGTATTGTTAGTATCCTGAAACCGGTGACGTAAGGACTTTGTCCAAGGTTACGCAGCTGAAGAATGGCAGAGAGTCAGGATCAAACCCAGGCAGTCTGGCTGCAGGCTCACACCCAACCTCATATGATGCCGTCTTCCATCCTTCAGAGAATGCCTGCTCTGGTCTTTTAGCATAACCTGATCCAAATTTTTCTACCTTGTCCCATTCTCTTCCCCTTATCAGTATTTTAGCAATGGGTATAAGATTCCATTGTAAGTCACTAACTTAACAGTAATTTACTCTTTTCATGAACTACTTTGCTTATAAAGTGCCAAAGCATTGTCTACCACAGCACACTTGTGGTGTTTTGACAGCTGGGGTAAGCAGCCAACTGAGCTGATGTGCCCCCCAAGCTGCATTTTCAGGTTTAACCTAGTAGAAACATCTTCAGGACTCACAGCTTTCTGTCCCTCCTTCCACTGAGCTCATTTTGCATGTCTTTGTGAGTGCCCACGGTCCTCAGTGACTCTCGCTTAAGCCCTGTCGCTATCTTTCAGTGTCCAGTTTGATGGATTCTGGAAATAAAATGCCCCAAAGCCTGGGGCTACTTCCATCGCTATTTTTTGTATCAGAAACTGAAACAGAAAAGTTTTATATTTACTAATTCACTTTTAAATCTTAATAATCAACTGATTACAAATGAACAAAACTGTTTATGAAAAATAAATGTATTTTCTAAAACTAAATTAGTGAGAGGGGCATTGTTTTATGTTATTGCAAATCTCTTTAATGTCTGGCTTAATGAAGGACAGCTGGTGTGTCATGTGCTTCTGCACTTCATCTGTTGTGATATCAGTCGTGATGTCGAACCTCTAGAAAGCTCTACGCTCTAAAAAACTCTACGCTCATGAGAGAAGAGTGGAGGGGGCAAATAACATCTTTGTATTATTATAAAGTAGTTTTGATTTCATGGATCCCCTGGAAGGGTCCCTGGACCACATTTTGAGTACCGTGCCCTAAAATATGGTTGATGTTTACAAAACCACATTGAACTGAGTAAAGAAGACATAAGTCGTTCTGTAATAAGCAGGTGGTGTCCCAGTGTGTGGAACAGTTTACCTTTTAGCAGCATCTCCAGTGCTCTGCTGGGCTCACGGGTCCTTGATTCTCTGCCCCTTTCCTCCAGATTTGCTGCAGGCTAAGCCACACCACACTCATGCTCATTAGACATCAGAATTCCATGTCTTGTTTTCCACTAGGCCATGAGCTTGCTGAGGACACAAACCAGGTCTAACTCATTCCCTAGTATCAAGCCCATAATGCCTGGCACATGATTGGTGTATTTCGCTGAAATGAATAAGGTTCAATGATAAAGATACTGGTAAACCATCCAGGCAAATGTGTGTTGATTTTTTTCAATGAAAATCCAAATATTTCTCCTCTTTCTCAACAGCATTCATCTCCTTATCAAATATCTGTTGTTATCTATAAGATGCCAAGCGGTAGAATAGGTAATGGGCTACAATGAAGACCAATGTACACTTGAACCTTGCTCTTACATACTTCTATTTCATAGAGAGGCAGTCAAGGAAAAGAATAAATATTGACAAACTAAAGGAAACAAAGAGGCTGCCATTGCTAAAAGGGGAGACAGGAATGTAGGCTATTTCAATCTGAAAGATTGCCTTTACTATTTCAGATCAGCCATAGTTCTACAGACTCATGTTCAGTCAAGGTTGTATTGAGGTGTCACTTACATACTATGAAGTTTACCCATTGTGCAATCATCACCAAATCTATTTTAAAAATATTTCTGTCACCCCAAAATATTCCCTCATGCCTGCTTGCATTGAGTCAATTCCTGCTCCTTCCCCCAGGCCCAAGCAGTCACTGTTCTGATTTCTAGATATTTCATATGAGTGGAATCATATAATATGCAATCTTTTATGTCTAGCGTCTTTTGCTTAGCATAATGTTTTTGAGCTTCATTCCCATTGCAGCATGTATCAGTTGTTTGTTACTTTTTATTGCTGACTATTATTCCATTGTTTGCCTGTATCACATTTTGTTTATCCATTCACCAGTTGGCAGACATTTGAATTGTTTTGAGTTTGGGGCTGTTATGAATGTGCTATGACCCTTTGGGTGATACTTGGGACTAGAATCAATTGGTCATATAGTATGTATATGTTTAACCTTTTTTTTTTTAATTGCCAAACTCTTTGCAAAGTAGATGTGCCATTTTACATTCTCACCTGCAGTGTGTGAGGACTCCATGTTCTTGGTATTGCTAGTCTTAGTGGGTCACTAAGTCACTTAGTCACTATCTCATTTTAATTTACACTTTCTTAATGATGAAGGATGTTGATTTTTTTTCATATGCTTATTAGCCATTGGTATATAGTTTTTGGTGAAATGTCTATTTAGCTCTTTTCTAATTGTATAGTTTTTTAATTGAGTTGTTTGTCTTCTTAGTACTGGATTTTGAGAGTTTTTATTTTTGTGCTTCTGGATACAAGTCTTTAATTAGATGTAGTAGATTTTTAAATACTTCCCCTCAACCTGTAGTTTGCCTTTCTGTTTTCTTAATGGTGAATTTGTAAAAAGTAAAAGCTTCTAAATTTGGTGAAGTCAATTTATCAATTCTTTATTTTATGGATCATGCTTTTAGTGTCTTACCTAAGGAAAAGTGGTCTATCCCAAGGTGACAAAGATTTTCTTCTACAAGTTTGATAGTTTTAGCTGTTACATTTAAGTCTATGTTCCATTTTGAATGTTTGTGTATCGTGTGGGATAGTGGTCTAAGTTTGTTTTTTTCAAAATATGAGTATCCAGTCTCCTAGTGTCTTTGAATTGTCTTGGATCTTTGGTCTTAAAGTAAATGTTTGATTTGGGATTTCTATTTTGTTCCATTGGTCTCTATCTCTCTTTACAGAATAAATACTACACGGTCTTGATTACTATAGCTTTATATAGTAAGTTCGAAATCCAGTGATAGAAGTCCTTCAGTTTGTTATTTTAAAAATTGTTTGGGCCATTCTAGTTCTTTTCATTGACATATATATTTAAGGATTCACTTTTCAAATTCCACCGAAAAAAAAAAAAAGCCTGCTAGTAGATTTTTTAGGGTTTGCATTGAATTGAATGTTTGTCGGGTTAGTTAGAGATGGTCCTCCTTTATTGACTGTGTTGGTAGTTGTGTGTTTTTCTTCTTGGTTATTCTACCTAAAAGTTCATCAGTTTTGTTGATCTTTTCAAAAAGCCAACTTTATTTCATCAATTTTCTGTATTATTCTCTATTTCCTATCTCATTGATTTCTGCTCTAACCCTTACTTCTTTTTTCTGTTTGTGTTGGGCTTACTTTGCTCTTTTTCAAATTTCTTAATGTGGTGGCTTAGATTATCGATTTGAAACTTTCTTTTTTCCTGATTAGACAAATATCTCTCTGACTTCTGCTTTAGTTGTATCCCACAAATATGGATAGTTTCGTTTTCATTCATTTCAGGCCATTTTCTAATTTCCAATGTAATTTCTTATTTGACTCATGAGTTTATTAGAAGTGTGTTGCTTAATTTTCTAATATTTGGGGATTGGCAAAATTACCTCTCTTGTTGTGGTGGATTTCTAATTTAGTTCTGTTGTGATTGGAGAACGTATTTCTTATTATTTCTGGGTGGTTTTTTTTTTCAATTTACTGCAATTTGTTATATGGCCTATATGTGGTCTAGGCAGGGACATATTCATGTAGTTTGAAAAGAATGTGTATTTTGCTGTCAAATAGAATGTTCTATAAATGTTAATTAGGCTGATAGCATTGAAGCCTTCTATCTCTCTACTAATTTTTTGTCTAGTTACTCTATCAGTTTTCTTGAGAGAAGTATGGAAATCTTCACGTATAATTATTGAACTTTCTCCTTCATCTGTCAGTTTGTGCGTCATGTATTTTAGGAAGTGATTGTTAGGTATGTATATGTTTATAATTGCCATATATTCCTGATGCATTTCATATTTATTATGTATTATTTCTCTTTGTCTCTAGGAATATTTCTTGTCCTAAAATCCAATATCTTGTCTGATATTAGTATAAACACTCCAGTTCTCTTATGGTTAGTGTTTGCATGGTATATATTTTTCCACCTGTAACTTTCAACCCAAATGTGCTTTTGAATCTGAAATGTGTCTCTTGTAGACAGCATAAAGTTGAATTTTTATAATTTGTCTGACAATCTGCTGTTTGATTGAAGTCTTTAGTCCCATAACATATGCATAATTTTTTATCTTGTTGGATTTATGTTTTCTATTTTGCTATGTTTTCTATATGCTTCATGTCTTTTTTCCCTCTTTCTCCTTTTCTGCTTTCTTTTCTTTTTAAGTTTATTCATTTATTTTGAGAGAGAGGGTGCATGTGCACTAGTAGGAGATGGGCAGAGAGAGAGGGAGAGAGGGAGAATCCGAAGCAGGCTGCTTTGAGCCTGATGCAGGGCTCAAACTCACAAACTGCAAGATCACGACCTGAGCCAAAATTAAGAGTTAAAAGCTTAACCCACTGAGCCACCCAGGCGCCCCTCTGCTTTCTCTTTTAAGGTGTATTTTGTTGTGTGTACCAGTTGAATTATCTGCTGATACTCAGACTACATTTGTAGTTATTATTTTCTTAATCTTTGCTGTAGGAATTGCAATATATATCCCAACTTGTCACAATCTACCACAGCATATCACTAACTTAATTTAATAAAATCCAGCAATTTTATTCCAATGTAGCCAATCTCCTCCCTTTTCCTTGGTACTAGGATTGTCATATCTATCTACGTTATAAACCCAAAAACACTGTTATAATTACTGCTTATGCAATCTTTATGGTTTGTTTTTAAAGAAATGAAGAGAAGAAAAGAGAAAAGATACAGCTAAGCAGTCTGTTATATTTACTCACATATTTACCATCTCTGGTGTTCTTCATTTCTTTCTGTGGAGTTGAGTTTCCATCTGGAGTCATTTCCCTTCAGCCTCAAGGACTTCCTTTAGCATTTCTTGTAAGGCAAGTCGACTAAAAAAAAAACTTTCTCATTCTTTGTTTATCTATAAATATCTTTTTGTCACCATCATTTTGGATGAATAGTATTGCTGGATATACACCAGCACCCTTCTTACCGCTTTGACCATATGGTTCCACTGTCTCCTCCATTGTTTCTGATGAGAAGTCAGCTAACAGTCATGCTGTCTGTTGTTTGCCTGCACATAACGAGTTATTTTTGCTTTGCTGCTTTCGAGATTTGCTCTTTAAGCCTTTATTTCTTTAAATATATTTTTCTGCCACTTTCTCGCCTCCTCCTCTTTCTGGGACTCCCATTTCACATATGTTGGTATATGCTGATCACTGGGCCATCCATGTCTTTGAGGCTTTGCTCATTGTTCCTCAATCTTTTTTCTTTCTCATCTGCAGATTGGATGACTTCTATTGACAAAGGTTCAAATTCACTCACTGATTCCTGTTCGGGTAACTTCTGTCTTTTTCAACTCTAGAACTTTTATATAGTTCTTCTTTCTCTGTTGAGATTCCCTATTTGTTGAAGCATTGTCATCATAATTTCTTTTAATTCTTTAAACAGTCTCTAATTCTTTGAATGTTTACCGTAGCTGCTTTGAAGTCTTTGTCTGCTACATCCGACATCAGAGTCACTCAGAACCTGCTTGTATTGACTGCTTTTAGTCACCAGAATGTAGATCACTCCTTTTTTTTCTTTTTTCAATGTCATAATTTTCCGTTGAAAACTAAACACTTTCTTAAACACTCGCCTGAACGCAATCTACAGAATCCATCTCCCCTGCAGTCTGCTCAGTTGTTTGCTCTTTTGTTTGTTTTTTATTTCTTATTTTTATTTTATGAGCCTGGCTTGCCTAGGGGGTTCCCCTTTATGTGCACAGCTCAGTGGCCAGCCAGTGACTGGGAAGAGGCTGTGCTCAAAAACTTTGAACTCATAGTCCTCTTCTGTCCTCTGCCAAGTAAGCTCTATGTGGGTTGAGGAAAACATTCAAAGTTCAGCTTGTTCTCAAGGCTGCCTCGGCTTTGACTTTTTCCTGGGGTCTCTCAGATCTCCCCAACACGTGCACGTACTTTGCTGATCGACAGGAGAGACGCAGAGAGTCTGGCACCTTCTGGCTCTCCCATTTCCAGGATCTCTCTGTCACATTTTTGGTTGATCTGCCACTCACCAAACCAGAACTATGACCTCAGGCTAGCAGAACTCTGGGCTTGCGCTTCTGTAGTTCCCGATCCGGCTTGCTACTTTCACTGTCGGCGCCACCAGGAATGGCTTTTGCCTGCTGCTCCAAGTGAAGTCAGCCTACCCTGGCAGCCCCGCCCTGGCAAAGCCGTCTTTCCAGCCAACCGAGCTAGGGGAAGACGTGGGGATGTTCTCACGAAAAGTTCTTCCAGCTTTCTATGAATAAACACTTCGCGATTTCTTTTTTGCCTTTGCTCATTATCCAGGGAGGATTGTTTTAACAACTGAACAATTGTCTAGTTTTATACTTGTTTCAGGGACACTGAGCTTACCAACCTCTTCACTCATAACTGGAAGTCCCCTGGTAGAGAGGAGGAAGTCCCCTCGTCTGTATAAAGTCTGTGTTTGGGGGGCGCCAGTCTGGCTCCGTCACTAGAGCATGTGACTTTTGATTTCGGGGTTGTGAGTTCAAGCCCTACACTGGGCATAGAGATTACTTAAAAAGGGGCGCCTGGGTGGCTCATTTGGTTAAGCATCCAATTTCAGCTCAAGTCATGATCTCACAGTTCTTGGGTTGAAGCCCTATGTCAGACTGTCTGCTGTCAGCACAGAGCCCACTTCCGGTCCTCTGTCTCCTCTCTCTGCCCCTCCCCTGCTTGTGCTCCCTCTTTGTCTCTCTCTCTCTCTCCCTCTCTCTCTCTCTCTCTCTCTCTCTCTCTCTCTCCCTCTCTCTGTCTCAAAAATGAACACAACAAATAATGAAAAATAAAAATAAAATAATACTTAAAAAAAAATCTTTAAAAACCTAAATACATAAAATCAAGTGTGTATTTGTATCACGTCTATATGACTTGGTTGGAATGAAAGACCACGTCCTTCTGTCCATTCCACCATCTAGAGTTTGACCGCCAAATCTCATCCGCACGGGCTGCCGCTGGCTGCAGATCCAACACAGCGTTTTTGCCCATTAACTGACCCCAAGGCAACAGGTGGGACCCATTTTCGACAGAACCGTTGAAGAAAAACAGGCTAGTTGTCCACTTGTTTCACTTTTATTTAATCTCTGTCATCTGGGAATACAATATAGATAGTATCAGGCTCAACAAAAGGTACATCCTGATATTATTTTCAGTTTTTTGTCTAGACAGAGAAGACTAAGCACTTGGATATCAGTAATACCTACCACAAAAAATAAGAAAGATGGGCTCAGTGCAAGGCCAGAGGGGGTAGCTCTGCTTGTTCACTGTTTCTCTCTATATTCTTTTCTTTTTTAAAAAAAAAAGAAAAAAGTTTAAACCCCACCACCCACTCATCAGGTGATTGGAGACCATAGTTGTAAAAATGTGCTGCAGGCAGAAGTTCTGAAAAATCCCAGAAAGTGTTGAAAACATCTCTAAACAAGGTATTTTTCTCCTGCACCTTTCTTGCTAAAGGTCCCAATTGCTGCCAAGAAAACCAGTGAGAATGTTAGCTGCCAAATAAAAAATTTATGACAGTGTTTGGCAAAGGACTATCTTGCTGCTTGTTTTATACATTTCCACAAGGCACTTGAAGGCAGCCGCTTTTTTCCTTCCCCTCCCATCCCCCCACCCCCACTTTGGGTACATACGCCTTACTGATCACTGTTCTCGGTCTGTTTTCTAATAAAAGAGCAAACTCCTATAAAGTAGGATTAAACAGTGTAACTTTTTCCCTCTTTGGTAACCTCTGAAAATGTGAGGGGAAGCGTTTTCAGATATGTGTTGCATAAAGGGGAAAAAGAGATGTTGGCTCTGCTAGTTTAGAATGGACACATTTAGGGGCGCCTGGGTGGCTCAGTCCATTAAGCGTCCAACATCGGCTCAGGTCATGATCTGGCGGTTCATGGGTTCGAGCCCCGCGTCAGGCTCTGTGCTGACAGCTCAGAGACGAGCCTGCTTCGGATTCTGTGTGTGGATCTCTCTCTGTCCCCCTCCCCTGCTCATGCGCTCTTTCTGACTTTATATTTAACATTAAATAAATGTTTAAAAAAAACATTTGGAATCAACACATTTATAAGAAAAAGAGCAAGCACCTTTCAATGAATTACTCTAGAATCTTCGTGGCAGAAGGAATCTTAGAATTCCCTCAGTCCTTACACACTTGCACACTCCCAACACTTTGCAGAGAAGGAAACAGGGGCCCAGAAGGAGACCGTGTTCTACCTAAGGTCACACAGCCCAGCGCCCCTGGGATGAGAGCCTGCCCCCACCCCCCACCCCGGGGAACCATACTTTCCCCACCACTTAGTGCCACAGCCCAGCACAGATTCTGTTTGCTGGGGTTTTCACACGGGTGCACTTACAGCATATCTTACAAGCATCAGAATTCAAAGCCAATCTGCTTTATGAAAATTAAGACTTCTCCTTCCCTAAAATCCTCTTAAAAATCTAACGCAGTAAAGCCGAGTCAAGATAAGGGCAGTGATACTGCTGCAGTGAAATCTCCTGGTTTGATCATTAAATGTTTACGATGAGCCTTTAAAAAGGACTGGGGGGGGGGGGGGCGGTGCGATATTTAGGGAAATAAACTCTTTCTTAAACCAAGTTTGGACGTTGAGAGTAATAATTACATAGGCTGGTGAGCACCCTGAAATACTTTGCCTGCCTGTCTCAGAAAGCAAAATGATCAGCCGCAGTCTTTTCAAAACCGTTATCAGATTGTTAATCAGCGCCGTTTAGCACGCATCCGGTCATTCTAACTCATCCCAAAGCGGTGCTGCACCCCGGTTCCTGGACGCCAGGCCACTCCCGCCGATAGAGGCGGCTGCCGTCACTGTCACACGCGGAAGCCCAGGGAGGGGGCTGCGGCTGCCTTTTGCCAGGGCTGCGCGAGGGAGGCGAGTGTTATTTGATATAAAGTACTGCGGACAGACCAGGAGTAAGCGGATTATTTCAGACAGTGTGAGGAGGTAACTGGGGGAAGATTAGCTCGACATGAGGCCGATATCATAAGCAAATTAGAAAACCTCCCCAATTAGTCCAAGAAACCCAGATTTGTGCTGTTTGTGATCTTCCGCTGAAAGGCAACGCGTCGATGTTATGGGCTCCAGGCTTGATTCAAGTTGAAATGTTGGCATTTCCTATCAGGGCATGTTAGCATCTGAGGCTGTGTACTGGCCTCATAAATGGAGTAAATCCCTGCTCTCCTCCACTGCCAACTAGTCCTCATTCGGCCGCTCTGTACGTCGGGTAATGTTTTATTTGGCCCTGGACTAATCTCTAGGGCATGTTATAATATTTCTACCCTGGGAATATTCCGCATGACTCCGGGTGTCCCACACTTAATCTTTCTTTTGTTTGTTTGTCTTAGGGAACATGTATCATGCTGAAGTCATAAAAACGGAGCGTGCAAAATGCCAGATGCTACAAATGCAATTAGATACTTAAAAATAGCTTCCTTGGTGGCACTGCTTGAAATCCGAACTGGGTCTTGTTTTTCTAAACAGGGTGACACCTTTCTGCTAAGTCGCTGCTTGTGCACTTAGACCAGAGGCACGGGTCCCCTTCAGAGTCCCATGCAGTTGGTCAGGTCATTCTAACAATCAGACCAGGCACGACTGTCCTGTCCACATCATGGCAGCCCCCAGCAGGGTTTTCTTGTGCTCGGAGCGCGCTGCATTGTCTCTTGATTCTTGACCTCTCTGGTGATTCACAGTCAAGCTGTATGTGGCAGAAAGCCTCAGGAGGTCCGAGCCCGACTTGTGTAAAGAAAACGAGGTGTCTACACTCCTCATTTTAAGATTTGAAATGCAGTCCAAAGAAACTTTTATTTCACACATCCACAAAGCTCAGAATTTATTTTGCAATCATATCTAAGGAAGAAGGTGATGTTTTTGTGTATGTATGCAGTGACTGAGTCTGTTTGTGAAAATAGTGCATAACTCGTTACAGAAATGAACTTGGGAAGTGCGAGATTTTTTTTTTAATCTCCGTGATCCCAACACCTAGCTGCAGTCATTACTTTAAGCTTATGTATGCATTTTTCTTTTTGCAAAATCAGGGTCATAATATACACGCTACTTACAACCTTTGCTTTTTAGCTAATATGTTATGGGCAAGAAAATTGGTGGTCTTCATGCTGAGTACAATAGTTCAAGATCCTCTCACACCTTCTGAATCATCAAGAACAAGTTTGTTTAATGTAGTTTTAGCTTTAATTCTATTTTAGTATATTTTTTCTTTTTTTAATGTTTATTTTTAAGAGAGCGTGCATGCACACAAGCAGGGTAAGAGGCAGAGAGAGAGAGAGGGAGACACAGAATCCAAAGCAGGTTCCAGGCTCCGAGTTGTCAGCACAGAGCCCAGCACAGGGCTTGAACCCACAAGCTGTGAGATCATGACCTGAGCCAAAGTTGGACGCTCAACTGACTGAGCCACTCAGGTGCCCCAGTGTATTTTTCCTTTGAGAATTATCAGTATCCGAATAACATTTGTGGCAAGTCTCAACTCAGCAGTGTTATATGAAGTATTATCATATCACCTTATTCCTTTGAGCAGAACTTTGCATTTTCTGTTTTTACATGCATGATCTAATTTGAACATCACAAGAACCTATAAAGTGGGGGGAGGGGGAGAACAGATGTTGTTACCCCTGATTTTATTCATCACTGCAAAATGAGCCAGAATGTAGGATGCAACATAATGCTAGAGATTGTTCTTCACGCCATGCACGGCCCGTGGTCTTTGAAATTGGACCTGATTTTAAATACCAACTTTGCCACTGACTTGCTGTGTGATCGTGGACAAATTAACCTCGCTAAGCCTCAGTTTCTCCTCTGCAAAATGAGAACATTGATACCTTTGTCATAGATCTCTTTTGAGATTTTTTAAAAAACCTGTATAAAGTGCTTACAATAGCATAAGTCACCAAAAAAACCCTTTATCATTATTTTCTTTTTCTCACATATTCTCTCTCACTTTCTTATTATGAATAAATTATGTTTGCTTTTTCAGTTTACTCAGTTCTTGGTGTTTAAATAATAATTGTATACATAATAATCAACAGTTGGAGACAATGTACAAATACATAAAGATAGAAAGCACACCTACCACCCACATACAAACACTGGGAACATTTGGCTACATTTCCTTCCAGTCTTTTTTTTTCCTGCACAAAGGCTTGCCACTTGTTTTAGAGCTATCGGCTAGTATCACAAACTAATGAAATATAGGTGGTAGTTGAGGCTTGTGGTTCAGAGACTGTGTTCTTGGAAGCCTCCTTCCATTGGCAAGAAGCCAAACTAGGGGGTCATGGCAGAGGTGCAGTGAGGTTGTCTCGAGAACCCAGTATATCTGAATGCACGGGGTCCCTAGCCCGCTGATCTTGTGGTCTCGGAGAACATTGTGTAAAACTCAGCCCACCCGTTCACCAGACCAGCTTCTCTGCCTAAAAAGAGAGTCTGACAAGGCTTCAACTGCAGCCACCGTCTGTCAGGCCTGAAGTCAGCGTCGTTGTCACCCAAGGCATGGGCAGCTCAGAATTACTACTCTCCAGTATCTTCAACCACTGGGAAGAAAAGCTTTTCCTAGACTCTTAAAAAGTGTTCTGTTCAGGCCAAAAGGAAAGTTCCTACAGCCAACATCTCCTGTCAGCTAATTTGATGGTTCTCTATCAAGTAAACCATTAGTGAATACATTGATTCTTTTTTTTTTTCTTTTTATTTTTTTTATTTTTTTATTTTTTTTGCAGCCCTGCCTTAGCTATTCCCAAGATTTCTCTGAACCAGTTGGGCAAAATTGATTTTTATTAGTTCCACTGGCCTTGTGGAAAATTATCTCATGAACTGGTTTTTATAGGAAGACTCAAAGCAGAGCACAGGGTAAAAAATAAGCCTATAGCGGTCAAAACTGTTGTCTGAAATGTCTTCAGACTGGAAGGCTGAATTTATTGCACAAAACAAGTACTAGCAAGGCGGAGGTGTGCAGTCCTGCTCATTATCACCGGAAAGGGGAACCAAAAAGCCGAGTAAAAAATTAAATTTTAATAATGCCAGTGATATTTTCTAAATCTTTCCTGACAGAAAGATTCTCATTATTTTTATCTGTCTCCGAGTAGGTTCTTTTAGTTGCCATCTCAGAAATGGCCTCAGCTATGATTGTTTTCTGGGCTTGAAAGCATCTGCAAAACCAAATATATGCAGAGAGAAATATGCTTTAGATTGTTCAAGGAAGAGCCGTGACCGCGGTAACATTTCGGCTCGTGGATTTGCAGCCAGCGTTTGCTGGGAACGCCTTCGGGTTTCACAAAAGAGGTCCGTGTTGTTAAGACAATTGAAATAAATCCTGAAACAAAGGGGACCCGGGATCCACTGCACTTGGCTAAGGAGAAACCCAGGGGCCCCCAGTCCCAAGTTGGGGTTTGTTCTGGAAATCGCCCCATGGTGGCCATGAAAGGAGATTCAAGGGAAAACTGGAAAAATCCTATTGTTTTGGTAAACGTGCAACCTCTCCTTCCAAGTATCACATGGCATGGAAGAATAGTTTGGGGATACGAGGAAAAATCAAGCCAGAATTATTAAAGTAGCCAACTCACTAGGCTGTGAATTCCTTTCATTTCCTTAGTTCTTCGGTGCCTCGGTGTAAACCTGTCTTGGTCCCTAAAGGATTAATAGCAAATTACCTAAATATATACAATAGATTTTCTCTATATAAAATGAAACCAGGAGTGCGGGTAGCACACAAACTTGGAGCAGTTGTGAGAGGTGGGCCACAAATCTATCTCTAGGCATTCTGGCAGCCGACTTGAAGATGAAGATGATTTCAGTTACATGAGTCAATATCCATAAGATAAAAACGTGGCTCTTTCCCCTACCTCAACGCGAGAGAATACCTTCCCGCGGGACCTCATTGCGGGGACACACACTGTGATGGGTAATAAGCAACACGTTCAAGAGCATCCTTATAGGAAATATGAGCTCCACGGGGCTGCTTCTTACTGTGTATGCCGGCGGCATTGTGCCAAGAAACAGGTGAGAGTGCACGTGTGAGCCTAAACACCACCATCCAGGTGGCCCCCCGGGGGCTCCGCTGCTCTGGGGAGAGACCCTAGGGTCTCCAGGAGAGATGGCCCCCCTCCATTTGGCTCCTCCATCAACACAGTCTCTCTCTGCTGGACTTCTGATGGATGTTCAATGGGGAACTTTGAGGCTGTGCCCTCTGGCGAGGACCTGGAGTGGCACCACCTTATGTGGGTAATTAGGGGCCCTTGTGTTGTCTCATAGCCAGTTAAGGGGTGGATTTCACCGTCCACTTTTGAAAATTAAGGCCAAGGAGCTTGAGGGCAGGCCCTCCAAAGGATAACAGGGGAAAAAAGTGGCTCCTTCTTTGTAACATTCAGGCAGCTTTTTGGCTTGGTTCTTTAAAGATCCCTCCCAAGTAAGGGTTGGTTTTTCTATGTGTTGCACTTAAATAAAGAACTTAAGAATATGTTCAAAGACCACTCCACTCCTCAGCAGTGTATTTTCTATCTTTTTGTCAAGTCCACAGACACAGTCCTCAGCATCAGGAGTGCTTGGGTCACATATATTTACTACTATCTTAGAGATGGGGAAACTAAGGCACATTTACTTGTGTTTCACAAGATCATTCAGTAGCTTGCAAATCTCTCTCTCTGCCACTGACCGCTGGGCTGCCCCTCCCAAGCCTACGGGCTTAGAGGATGTTGTGTGTAGGATATACACCATCCTCCATGACATCAGCTGGGCTCTTCAGTTCATTCTGCAAGCTGTGAAGGTCAAGGGGGCTGCAGATGTGGGGTCCAGCCGACCTCGGCCAGTGCTTTTCATCACCTTAAGAGAGGTCTGCAAGGCACACACAAGCTAGTTTGTGGCTTCTGTTGACCTCTCACGGGCCTTTGACCCGGTAGTTAGGAATCGGTTATGGGCTAAGCTGGATACACTCAGTGTAGATCCTGGTTATTGATGCTCCTTTCGAGGCTGAACTTCACACTTCTGCAGGGTCAGGAGGGCCTCCGAGGGAATCCCCAGTACAGTAGTAGGGCAAGACGCTCTCACCCACCCACCCCTTCCTCTTCATTTGTTCCTTAATAACCAGCCAGAGGTCACAGACTGACCACCCACAAGCCCACTCTGCCCCACAGACAGATGTGCTTTGTTTGGCCACTCAGCGCTTTGGAAAACTTTTACTCGGTTGCCAATATTCAAAACTTGGGAGATTTCACAGAAAGAACACAGTTTCTGGCTTCTCTTGGCAAATCAGGAGACCTGGCTGTGCAAAGCCCACTTGGAGCCCCGAGGCAATCAGCAGCAGTCCCTGCCCCTCCCCACACCAGTCTAGAAGAAGGTCAGGCACTCCGGGTTCTCCCAGTCCCCACTCCTGATGCCCTTGGACTGGGTATATCCCGACCCCATCCTTAGTTAGAATAACACGTGTTGTCAGGCCAGCAGGTGACCTGGCTTCACCTGGCACGGACCTGAGATCCTGAGATCTGATCATCACCCCCCACCCCGTCCTCCTCCCCCACAAAGACCTATGAGTCAACCATTCTGCTGATCTCCTCCTTAAGAGGAGGAGGCCTTAACCTAGTGTTTCCCGGCTACCAAATTATCAATGCTGCTCTGGGGTATGTAAAATCAGTTTAAGGCAAAAGATTATGAAGGTGACGTCATAAGTTTGAGCACACGGTGCACACTTCTCTGGGGGCATCGTGCACCCTCCAACCAGGGAAGTGGAGTAGCCCAGGGATTAGCATCAGCTGGAGATCCGCTGCCTGGAACGGCGGGACCAGGGGGAGAGCAGGGTGCATGGAGCCCAGCACTGGCGTCACCCGATGAAGCTGGACACATGGAGGCTTGTCAGGAACCACAGTAGAGATGGAGCTGCAGGGGAGGCAGAGAAGGAAACGGAAGGATGCCTAGGCTTCTCTCTGCCTCCCACCTTCCGCCCCCGTCTCCTCCCAGTACCTCCCATTGGCTGAATGCCGCGGGAAGCCAGTCAACACAGGGTAGCATGGCGGCAGGGGTCAGCCTCTCTATGCTGCGGGGAAAGGCAATAAAGGAACAAGAGAAGGACTGAGGAGAAGCAGCTTCAGAACTGGCACCGGGGGGATTTGATTAAGACGTCCCGTTCAGCTTGCCACAGAGCCGAATCTGGACAAGACAGAGAAGGTCTGATGTTACAATCTAGAAATCGTAGCCACATCCCTCTCGAGTTGACACAGATACAGGTAGCCGATAAGCCTCTGCCAAAATGTTTCTTCCTCCTGACATCAAGAAAGAAGAAAAGGTGTAAATCCATAACAATTAGGAGATGCGTATCTCACGTCATATCTTGCAGAGAAATAATGTTAGAGCTCATCACAGAAGCCAAGGCAGCTGTGTCCCCACCAGCGTGATCTCAACCAGCCATGTTTCCGAAGAGGCCTCTTGGCAGTCAGGGGGTGTCCCCAGGGAAACTACCAGAGCTGGTGGCAGCCTCCACCTTCCTAGGTAACTTAGTATCCGCTGAAGGTGGGGCTGCCAGGACCGTGGCTCAGCCTGGATCCAGCGAGGCAAGCTAATCAGGGTCCACGCCAGGATGTGCCCTGTAGGAAATGGGAGAGAAATCTGCAGGCTTTCCAGGCCAAGCTACCTGAAGTGGGGTCTGTCTACTGGAGGGGGAGCAGCCAGACAAGGAAGAGTTACAGGGTACACTGTGGGGAGATCAATGAGTCATAATAGGAGTAGAATAATAATAATTCTTATACTTATATCCTGAGCAGTTACTATTACCGAGCACTGACTGAAGAATTTCATGTTGAATTAACTTATTTATTAATGTATTTCATTGAGGTACTGCTATTATTAGCCCCTTGTTTATTTGCTTGTTTATTTATTTATTTGAGAGAGAGAGAGAGAGAGAGAGAGAGAGAGAGAGAGAGAACAAGTTGGGGGAGGGGCAGAGGGAGAGAGAAAGAATCTTATGCAGGCTCCACAGCCAGCTCAGAGCCCAACTCGGGGCTCAAACCCATGACCCTGGGATCCTCACCTCAGCTGAAATCAAGGGTCAGACACTAAACCGACTGAGCCACCCAGGCACCCCAACCCCCTTTTTTTTCTAATGAGGAAACCGAAGCAGTGGTTCTTTGGAACTTTCAGATTCCTTGTGTTGGTACTTTTGTTTCTCTTTTTAAGTAGAGGACCAAGGGGGATTGTCCACTTTCTGTTTTGCCAGGAGAGAGTAATTTCCAAAAAGAGAGTACATTTCTAATGTCCAGGTAAGGACACTGGGAAGAACACTGCCATCTACACCACCACACCATAAAATAAGAATTTTCACACTAAAATATCAAAAGGACTTAATCTCAGACAAATAATGAAGCAATTTGCACAGCTGGTGTGTAACGGATCCTGGATTCAAATCCAGGCAGCTTGGCTCCAGAAATGAAGGTAACTGATCAGCTGTCCAAATGGCTTCTCTGGAGGATGGAAGGATGAGGGGCCCCCCAGCCAGGAGGAACGGCAGGTGGCCAGTTGAGCAGGGCAGTGAGGCTGCTCACAATATAATAGGGGGAGGACCCAGTGGGAATGAGGAACCTCAGGGCACCCAGCAGGAGGGGGTGAGGCGGGGGGGGGGGGGGGGGGGGGGGGGGGGTCGGGAGGTAAGAGAAGCACCTAAAACTGGGAGCTGGGAAAGGGGTCATCCTGGCCTGCCATCATGATGGGCTTTCTTGCCCTGAAAGCCAGGGCCACATCTGGAGCGGGTCTTGCCTTCTCCGTGGGTGGGCCTGAGCTACCAAATCTGGGTTTTCATAAATCAGGATCACTGTGACATTAAATGATATCACATATGCAATAGACATTCAAGACCACAAAAGGACACCCTGCCTTTTTAAGACTGTCTAGAAGTATGTTGCTGCCCATACCCTGTGCCGAGAATACTTGGGAGAGATCCCTTTATTACATTTCATGGATGAACAGAGACCTCTAGTCCTTTCCCAAGGTCACATGGTGAGTCTAGCTAATTCTCTCACCTGATTTTCTTCTCTGTCAGGCACTCTATTCCAACAAATGCATTAAACTAAATCTTCTGCAGATCTGACATCTTCCTATAGCATATTCCCTCATCTGTAGGATAGGTGATGTAGACATAATACAAAGTCATGTGGTATGACGTCACTGGGTGATGGGCAGTTAGGAGAGGACAATTGCCATTCCCCTTATCCCCAAATTCAGGGAGGGATCAGGTGATCATGCATTTAGCTAGAAGAGAGAGGCAGAGAGGACAACAGTCAATGTGCCCATGACTAAAGAAAACTGACGAAATATGCTACTGAATAAAAATGAATATCCTCTTAATCATTTACTGTGCATTTACACTGGGCACTAAGAAAAGAGTTGACTTTGGTTAATTATCGTTCCTTAATTTCAACAAAATTAACTCGCACACCCAATGGTTGTGTTTATGGAGAGGCATATAAAGACAAAGATGTCAAAGACTTGCCCTTCAAACAACCCAGAAGAGTCTGGTAGAACATGGAAGACAAACCTGTTATATCAATAACCACCATAGTATTGGGGTGTCCTGCAGGGGTGGGAGAGAAGATTGGAGGGGTGATTTGAGGTCTTGATGAAAGTGGGGATGAGAATAGTCTCCACCTCACGGGATTGTTGCGAAGGTTCCACAAAGTGTAGAAGATGCCAGAACGGCACCTGGCCCAGAGAAAATGCCCAGTGAGTGTGAGCTGTGGGTGTGGCGTGGCTAGGTCTGCGCTCAGCCCTTGATGAGGCCACTGCCCCCATCACCAGGCGCACCACCCGCCGAGGCCTGAGGAGGAATCCCCAGAGAGTCCAGCTGGGTGGGATTTTCTAGCTCTGAGATTCGAAAACTTTCACATTTCTCCAAATGGGCCTTGGTTTTTTTGTTGTTTGTTTTTGTTTTGTTTTCTTCTTTTGGTAGAGGACAGGATTGTCTGTTTTTATTTTGCAATTTAAGAGAGACTAACTTCCAAGGAGAGAGTGTGTTTCCAATGTCCAAGTAGAGTCATCAGGGCAAAAACCTACCATCTACTATGACCACCGTACTGTGAAAGGAGAGACATTTGAACATGGAAACAGAAGACAGGACACAACCTCAGAGAAACAGGCAGTCCTTTAGATTGTGTCGTCTCGTTTTCGGGGGAAATGGAGCCTTCCATGTTACTCTCTGTTTCCGGCTTCAGCTCCAGTCTGGAGCTTGGGAACCACTGTCCTCCGTCACTCATGCACCTTGACACAATCAAGGTTGTGATCCTTGATTTTGTCCAACGGGCCCTCTTAGAAGTAGCGTGTTTGTGAAGTGCCATTGCGTGCCGTCACCATGGTGGCCCTGGCCGCTCGGGTGAGCATGAGTGTTACCGTGAAACAAGAATGGGCCTGGGGGGTCTGAAGGCCCAGCTGTCCCCGAGATGGTTGACCTCAGACACATCCCTTCACCTGTCGGGGCCACAGGGTCCTCACCTCTGTAACAAAGAGTCCTGCCCAGGGTATGGAGACTCCACCAGCCTTAACCTGTGAGGGATTAAGTATATCATGCGTTTCTAGAGCATCATTATTTCATTCCTTTCAAGTTTTTTCTAAGCATTTTGATTCTATCCAAAAGCCCAGTCGCCGGCAAAGCCACCCTCCAGGCCCCTTGCCATGGTGGAGTCGTATTTGAAATTGGCGGTGGCCGTGGTGCCCAGGCTGAAATTTGATGTACACATTTGGCAACAGAGCATAATGTAACTGCAGATCACTGATCAAAACCAGTCGGTCTTATCACTGGGTTCTGACAGGTACTTGCTGGCTGCCTTCCCAGCCTGGGAAGGGCATCCCTGAGCCAGCCAACGGGACCCCTCCTCTTGCCTTTGATGTCCATGCGACCACCTCCGAGAGAAAGTAGCCCTGCTGGGGACAGTGGCACTGTGAAGCCCAGATAGATGCCCGCCTGTGGGAACAAGAAGCCTGGCGAGCTCAAGGGGGCAGTGGCTTCCTGGACTGCCACCTCCACCTTCCCAACCAGCCTCTGGAAGTTTCCCAGGCAACTTCTCCGCCTCTAGACAACTTTCTTCCCGCCTCTCACCTTTCCTGAAATGGCATCCTCTCTCACAGGATTGTTTGCCGACTGCACGCATGTAAAGGGCTTTCACTTTTCAGAGTGCTTTATAATCTTTAATGAGCTAATCCCCGTCTCCCTGGGGTGGTTGGGGAGCTGGCTGATGTTTGGGAAGGAATTGAGACCCAGGTGTCTGGAGTGACTTGCTCCAGGTCACCCCAGGCAGATCCAGGATTGTGGGCACACAACAAATTGGCCTGCACTGGCGTTGCTCTAATGACGGCCTTTGTTGTCGGCCTTCTGTGATTGATTGCTCATTGTGACACCGTGAGCTCCCACAGGGCTGGGACTCATGTGTTCCTTTTTTCTTCACAAGGACTTGGCCAGACCTGCCATACCTGTCTGTGCATGGCCCGAGGACCACCCTGCTCTCCAGCAGAAAAGGGCCAGCCTTCCATAGCTTTTAGCTATTAGACAGGAACGAGCAGACCACGGCTAGAAGGCCGAGTCTAGCCTGCTGCCTGGTTTTTCTATGGTCCACGGGCTCAAAATCTCTTTACTTTTTTTTTTATATTTATTTTTGGGAGAGCACAAGCAGGGGAGGGGCAGAGAGAGGGAGACAGAGGATCTAAAGTGGGCTCTACGCTGACAGGCTGACACCACAGAGCCCGATGTGGGGGTCGAACTCACGTACCATGAGATCATGACCAGAGCCAAAGACAGACCCTCAACTGACAGCCACCCAGATGCCCCTGCTTTACATATTTAAATGTAAAAAACCAAAATCATTGTTTTGACATAGGAAAATTATATGAAATTCAAACTCTCTTTTTCTAAAAGGGAATTTTCTTTGAACACATCTATACTTGCCCGCTTACGCTGTCTAGGGCTGTCTTGGTACCACAAAGGGCTAAGCCAGCCCTTGCAACAGAGACCACATGGTCCACAAAGCCTAGAAATTACAGTCATGAGTTGAAATGTGTTCTCCCCTACCCTCTGGCCCCCCAAATTTATATGTCGAGGTCCTTACCCCCAGGACCACAGAACATGACTTTATTGGGAAATAGGGTCTTGGCTGCTGGTACTAGTTACGATGAGGCGTAGTACAGCAGGGTGGTCCCCTAATGCAGTATGACTAGTGTCCTTCTAAAAAGAAGAAACACAGGCACAGATACCCACACAGGGAGGGGGCCATGTGAAGAGGAAGACGGGGATCAGGGTGATGTGTCTACAAGCCAAGAAACCTCGGATTTTGCTAATACAACACCAGCAGCAGGGGAGAGGCGTGGAACAGATTCTCCCTCAGCCATCGGAGGAATCAACCTGCCAATACCTCCGTCTCCAGCTTCTAGCCTCCAGAACTGTGAGACCAAGAAATTTCTGTTATTGCAGCTCCCCACTGTCTGGTCCTTTGTACTAATACATTTACTCTCTCGTCCTTTACAAGAAAGCAGTTGCTGATCCCTGTTGAACTAAGTAGAAATTTGGAAACGGGGTTAAGCTACTCTGGCCCTCGCTCATGACCTAACCGAGGTGTGCTAGGGCTTAGCCACTCGTTCCTGTCTCCTTGGTTCCTTGCTGGAGTGTGCTCATGTGTCCACCTGTCACAATGTCTCACTCCTGTGCCCTGTTCCCTCAGAGCTCCCAGATAACCCACTTATCCTCAACTTAGGTCAGGAAGTGTGGACTATGAATGGTAGATGATGGCTTAATAAGTTGGCCCGGAGATGACAGCTGGTTTTCCTCTTATTTTTTTAAAAAAATTTTAAATAATTTATTTATGTATTTTTATTTGAGAGAGAAAACATGCACAAGTGGGGGAGAGAGAGAATGTCAAGCAGGCTCCATGCTCAGCATGGAGCCTGACATGGGGCTTGATCCCACCACCCTAGGATCATGACCTGAACCAAAATCGAGTCAGATGGTCACCTGACTGAGCCACCCAGCCAGCCTGGTTTTCCTCCTGTTTTAAACGTCTTACCCCAGCGGCAGGAGTCTCAGGAGACATGTCCTCTCAGGTCCCCCATCTCATGTGGCTTTGGACAGCTGCCTGCTCTGGTCATGAATAGAATTTCTCATTCTGAGATGAAAGAAACAACAGCTTCTAAAGATTATGAGACCCACAGCTATGTTTAAAATTTCCAGGGAACCAGGCTGGGACTCTCCTGTCCTTAGAGGAAGACTTTATATAGTCCCAAAGTAAATATGTGATGCAGCCATGGGAAAGTGGGTGGAGACATGGAGAACAGTCATCATAAAGGCCAAGACAATGTGGCCAGTTCCATATCCTGTTCTGGATCCAAAAATCCCATGTGTCTGTGTCCTGGGACTGCCATAACAAAGGATCACAAACTGAGTGGCTTAAAACAACAAATGTATTCTGTCACAGTTCTAGGGGCTTGAAGTCTGAAATCAAGGAGTCGACAGGGCCATGTTCCTTTCTAGGGCTCTAGAGAAGAATCCTTTCTTACCTCTTCCAGATTCTGTGGCCCCAGGCATTCCTTGGCTTATAGCTACATCTCTTCAGTCTCTGCTACCAACCTCACATGGCCTTAGTCCATGTCACATGTCATTCTGTGTCCTGTCTTCCTATAAAAACACCAGTCATTGGATCTAGGGCCCACCCTACATCCAAGCTAATTTTATCTTGAGATCCTCAACAGATTACATCTGCAAAGGCCCTGTGTCCAAATGAGGTCACATTCTGAGGTTCTGGGTTGACATGAATGGAGTGGGCTTGGGAGAGACACTGCACTTCAGTAAAATCAATACGGCTGAAGTGAGAGAAGTCTCAACCAAACTTGCTCACATCCTAAGGGAATTGTTTGACTCCTGTAACCTGGAAGTTTCAGCGTGACTCTTCAGGTTTTGGGCACACAGCAGGATCCAAGGGCAAATAATGCTTTTAGGAATGCATCTCTTTCCTCCCCTCTGGATGCTGTGTTCCTCCTTGTTGGCATCTTTCGGGCAGGATCCCATCGTGCAAGGTGAAAAGGATGGTGATGGCTGTTCTAGGCTTCTGTTTTCCCTACTATCAGTCCCAGTAAATAGAGTGCCATTTTCTCAGTTTTCCAGAAAAAAGGAATCCCCAGAGGTCTCCATCTGGCTTTGGTGGTATGCCAGTTCCTGAACAAATACTTGTGCAAGGGATAGAGAGCTGTGACTGGCTAGGGCCTGCCTGGGTCATACGTCTACCTGTGGAATCCGAGAATTGGGGTCAGCCCTACCTGAACTCCTGGGGTGAGGCCGAGGATACTTCCCAAAGATGCAGAATACCGAAGACCCTGGATGGGCATTTATCAGGGGGCATAACAACCATATGACTCCAGCTCAGGTGCAACCATGTACCCGGCTTTGAAAATGATGCTTCAAATTCAAGTTAATGTTACAGACTGATGACAGTGAATCATTTCCCCTGTTCCTGTTTGCATTTCTTTCTGGTGAATACTAACATTGAATTTGCTATAGACCCTTAGAGAGCCTTTTCTTTGGCCCTTGTTTTGGAGAACTTCCCAGAGACACAGGTACAGACTCCTCAGCACAGTTTACCCCATGCTCTCATGATTGCTAATTGTTCTGCCAATTGTTCCTGTGCTGTCAGACCCCAGAGGTGGGGCATCATTATTCAGGCCCATTGGCCACGCAGGAGAGCATGTGCAGGACGGGGCACTGAACCTGTGGAGTGTCGTGCACTCTCCAGCTAATGAATGCAGGCTTGTAAAAGAGTTGGGACACTGCTGGCATCCTTAATGGGAGGGTGGCTAATAGCTAACTCCTAAAGCTGTGCTCATCTACAAGCAGCCCTTAGAAACCAGGAAGCACACGACGTGAACCTTCAGGGGAGCACATGTAGGTAGAGACTCTCCTTCGTGCATTCAGCAAGCACATTTTTGAGAATGTCTGTGCCAACCTCTGTTGTAGACACCAGGAATACAAAAGACAAAGGAGAGTCAAACCCTAGAGGGTCTACTTTTTCTTGGAGAAACCTGCGCAGAAACAGAAACTCATAAAACCGTGTGATAAGAGATGCATAGGGAAGTACAAGAGTCAGACAAGGTCACGGTCAGGAAATTCTCCATGGAAGAAGTGGGAGCAACATGCTGTAGATCAAGGACTTGGTTTTGGAATCCGCATAAATCAACCTAAAAATGCTTTTAGGTCTCAAATAGCAGAAGACCTAACTCATACTAACTTGAAAAAGTAAGTTGATTATTTTCTCATCTAACTGAAAGTCCAGAGGAAGAGTCATTTGATACAGAGTTTCACCATGTTTTCAGGATCAGGGCCCATTTTCTTGCCATTCTTTTGACGGTGCTGTCCTCCATGGGGCAGCTTCTTCTCAGGCTGGCTTCCCTTCATGGAAACAAAATGCGTGCAGCAGATCCAGGCCTAACATCCACACCCCAAACGATCCAGGTGCCCCAGCATTCAAAGCGAAGCTCCTGAGATTCACTCTGTTGGAATGGCCAAAGTCACATGCCTGCATCCCATCTCATTAAGCCATTTTTCATCGCCTTAAACCAACTCTGCCATGAGTCCAGGGGAGTCTCCCGGGCTGCGGTGTGCTCCATGCGACGACTCAGGGATCCAGGCAGAAGCCGTGTCCTGCCGACCTGTAACTCCACTCTGGAAACCCTCAGCCTCCTGAATCAAAACAGCAAGGAAAGAGCCAGCAGTCAAACACTGCGAGTCAGATGTCTGGCATGGAAGCAACAGCCAGCGCCTCTGCTCACATTTCATTGACTTAACACAAGTCAGGCGGCCGCACCTAACTTCAAGGGACAGGTGACAGCCTGCTGTGCCTAGGAGGAGAACGGGATGCTGGCAGATGCCGGTGACGCCTCTGTGGCCGTGGAATTCCACGGGCTTCTCAAGCAGGAGAGAGAACCGAACTGCGTGTCACCCTGCCTGCCCCCTCTCTACCCAGTCTCCTCCGATCCCACCGCCACACACAGGAGCTTGTTTCCAGAGGGGGAGGAGACTGGCAATGGAAAGATTAGCCGCTCCCAGGGTTCCACACGGGGATCAGTATTTTCAATAGTACTTTGTGAGTTCAGCCTCAAAGTAAATGGTTAATTCATCTTGTATCAACAGCACTGTGATTCATAATGTAAACTTGGAGAATCCTTGATGTTTCGGGCCCACATTCCTTTTAATTTGGCTCCGCGTTCTTTTAAAGCCACAGTGTGCTCACTTAATAGAATGCAGCATGCAAATGCACAAGTTTTTGCCCGGAGGCAATTTAGCCTGGCTGTTTCAATGGATGTCTTCTTTCAAGTGTATATTCTTTCTTAAATTATTTACTGGGTAAACACACTTTGCATTTTCAAAAGGGAGATTAAGACAGCTTGCTGCAGACCTAGCTGAACGTAAAGCCCCCGTTGCCCAAAGTTAGAAAGAAGTTACTTTGGGCTTCCCCAAAATTCTTCCCTGGCTCGCTAGCTGGGAACCCCTCTCCTGGCTTGTTTTCCGGATGCTCCACAAACTCCGAATTCCTTTCTGCTTTGCCTACAGCAATACCTGCCAGCCGCCTGTGGCAGTGCCTGTACTCCAGGCTTCCTCACAGATGGGGTCCACCAATGCCAGCCTTTGTGTCCCCTGCTCTGGGCTGGCTCGTTCCTATCCATTCAAGGGCCCCAGCAGCTCCCGTGGCTGGCCCTTAGAGGCATCCTATCAACCTAACACCTTTGAGATCCAAAGCTGGGTTGCTAGCCTGAGTCAAGCTAACGTCCAACGCAGTCTGCTCCAACTTTTTTTTTCTTTTTTTCTGCCCCTTCTACACGCTTTGTCCTAAATATCTGCCAGCTCTTGGTTTGAAAGCAAGTGCTCTCTCCTGCCCACGTCCTCCGCCACAGGCCTCTGTTCTGTGAGAATCGTGCCTTCTCCGGGCTTCAGGGAGAAGACCCAGTAGTGATCTGAGAAGGCATATGGTATGAAGTTGCATCTTTGAGGGGTTTACTTGAACGTTTAACTTCAGCCTTTACTACGCAGACTCCCTGAGATTTGCCTGCAAATTGAGTTTGCACAGATTTCTTCTCCATTTACCCTTGAATGGAACGATTACAATTATAGGAGCTGCATTCTCTGATGAGCATCCTTTGGGTGGGTCCCTTTGGAGTGCGGTTTACCAGCAACCGTACTGTGCATTGGGGCTGTGGAGGAGACATCTCCAGGCTCTCTGTCACACCAAGGAGTGAGTGGACAGTTCGGTCTTTCTGAATGCATGTGACCCAGCAGAGAGGTCAGGCTATCCTGGGATCAGTCGTGTGCTGAGTGAATTAAAAAGATGAGCTGGGAAGAATGATTGTGGGGGAATCACACCCCTCTTTGCCTTGAGATGAGGGAAGCCCAATTAGGAAGGCCAGGGAAGAGCTGAGGATTCAGGGATTCCTGTGTATCCTTTTTTCTAACCACGCTTCAGATTAAACAAGTAACACCCGCAGTTAATCCTTTATAAATTAGCATCATGGATGCCTTGGGGCCCTCAACCCACAAATAAAATGGTTGTCAACCAAGAGACACACTACCGTGTATTACTTAAGGCAGAATTTTAAAGAGTTTTCATGCTTTTAATCTGTTTCACTGCTGAGTTTCAATTTTGCTGATTTCCTTTGCAAGTCTGACGCAGATGACTGTGGTAAATAGAGATTGTGACAGTGACTTGGGCAAACGGGATGTGTAGAGACTGTTCTGAAGACTTCTGCCCCCTTCCAGAGAAAAGGGGAGAGAATCAATTTGGGTTTTAAATCAAACCACCAAGTAGCACCAATCAGTGTTCATAATTAGCCTCACTTTTAACAAGCCATGAAGTCCTGTTTTTATTTATTTATTTGGAGGACAGAGAATCTTGCTGCCTCCTGAGTAAATACGGCCTGTTAAGTCTGAATTCGCTGTCATGGCAGAAGAATTAATGTCAGGGCGCAGCCTTTCTAGTGGGGAAGGGAAGAAATAAACGAGACAGATCTTAGCTGCGCCTTACGTGATAAATGAGGACCGAGCGGATCATTCATCTCCTTCGAGGAAAGTGGACACAGGCACTAACGCAGTTTTGCGGAAGACGTGTCAGCAAATGTGATCATTTTGTAACCTGTCAGGAGGAGAGGGAGCTGGTCTTTCCAGGGGGCCACGGGGGAGGGGGCTTGTCTGATGTGGCCGTCGCCATCCATCCATGTAGGTTTGGAGAAGAAGGGGGCAGGCGAGGAGGAATCCAACTGAAGCCACAAGGATGTCATCTTCCTTCCAAGAAAGAAACTCATCCGGAAGCTAGGAAAGGCTGCCAACACTATCCAAAGATTTCTTCACAGAGATACGAAATAGGAGTGCAGGGTCTCTGTTAGACGAAGACAGCAGACCTTTTTCTGCTTGATATTTGCAGGAACAGGCGAATGGGATTTGCTGTGGGGTGTTAGACACAAAGACAGCCATTCTTTCGCTGTGTGTTGGGTTCTCTGGGAGGGCCGCAGGCCAGGCCACTTGACCTGGGTTCCCTTTTCTCGGAATGAGCCAACACGCTGGGAGGCAACTTCCTTGGAAACTCTCCGAAGGCGTCTTGGAGCACGTGCCTCTCTACTCTGGTTCTCCTCCTGACTTCCCGGTTCCCCATCATCCACCTTGGCTTATATTTGGGCCTCTGGAGTCCCCAGAGGTAAGGGCCCACCAAGCAAACCACATGGGACACTCGGGTACTCTATGTAATTTCTCATTTCCATCTTTTTGCTGTTGTTGTTACGGAGCAAATGTAACATTTCCTCCTGGTGAAACCGAGCAGTGAGCCCCAGTGACAGGTGACGTGGATTCACAGCCTGAGCTGCGAGTTTGACACTTGCTTCTTAATCCTGTCCTTTTCTTCCTAAGTCTCTCTTTTACTTTTCCCTGGGTATTTTTTTACAAGTAAGTACCTTACTGACACATGTTTCCTTGGAGTCTTTTACTTTAACAGGAAACACTGCAAAAAAATGAGGCTTCTCTCACATTTTAAATTAAAACGAGAAGCTCGCACGGGGCCCTTGATCACTTAAAGATTACGACATGGTACCCCGAGCCTAGAAAAGCCATTTCCCTGTAGCATTTCTCTGAGTGCCACGTGACAGTCACTGTGGAGTCGTTCATTTCCTCGTGGGTCATTTGTAGAACCAAAAAGCTCATGTGCGCACACTTGCATGCATGTACACACATGCACACACGCTCGCTCAAGCCCCACACTGGGCTCCCTACCCCAACCTGTGAAGCCAACCTTTGATTACCCAAGTTGGTCTTGAATGGTCTTTGTCAGAAAGTCCTTCGTTTATCTGTGTGAATTATTTTTTTTTTCCTTTGCTCTTTCTTAGAATCATCCAGAACCGCATCCTGGTCGTCATCTTGGGCATCATCCTGGTTGTCACCATCCTGACGGCGATCACTTTATCTGTCAGAAGACAGTGATGGATCCGCTCTTCCCCGATAAATCACAACAACGGCCTGTTCTGAGTAATTAAGACAAAATGGTCACATGAATCATTCTTTTGCGCCGACAGGCCCTGAATGACCCTCCCTCTTGTCACCACTGTTCAGCTGAAGCGCAAAGAGCGTAAAAATATTTTCTATTCCTGCTTCTGTGTGGGTCAGTTTCCTTTTCTAGGTTTGTCTTCACCGGATTTGTTTTTTGTAGGAGAAGGTGAATGCTTATTTGCCTTTTGGGAATTTCATCTACTAACCAAAACAGCCTTGGTGACTTTCTTCCTTGCCCTGTGCACATGTCCAGGGGTCATGGTTTGGGATAGGGCATGATGAGTCAGCCATGGGGCATCTGATGGGTTGTGCTGTTTGTCACACATCTCTTGTCACCAAATTGCCCTTCTGTGATGTCCAAGGATACAAGCGCAGAGAAAAACAGAGGCCAGAGCCAATGACCTCTCCAACAAACCGGCCCCATTTCTACCCAGACATAATGAATATAGTCTACCTGCCTGAGTGCTTTCATTGTAAAGGTGGATATTTAATGTCACTTGTGCAGGAAATTGACTTAGCACTTTCTCTGTTTTTCTATGCATATATATTGTTTTTTTACAGCCAAGAATATTTTTGCTGAGCCTGCCCAAGATCCACTTTTCACAACTTTGATTACCAGCTACGTGAAATATTTCCTTACCTTCCCCAAATCCCACAGTCCCCAGAATTTGCTGGCAAAGGGAGCCTTGGCAGGATATTTAATTGTGACCTCCTCTCCCCTGACCTGTGTAAGCATCTCTGTATCCTTTCGGTTTTAATATCTGCACTGCCAAAAGCAGCTCTCATACATGCAAAAGGTCTGACAAGGCTCCCTCCACATCCATTCCAGTATGTAAAGAGCACATGAATATTTCAGGAAGAGCAAGAACATGAGTCCGTCAGTGTGAAATTTCAAATGCGATTATAAATATGGCACTGAGTCCTAGAGGATGATCCACTAGAAATAAACTTTGTGGAAAATGGTCACTAACCTTCAAAAGAATAAGGGGTTGCAGCGTGTTACAAAGGACGGCTTGGGTTCCTGAAAAAAAAAAAAATGCTAGCACGGCCTTCCTGAATTCACGGTGTATTCAAGCCTCTGACACGCTTTGTGAGTTTTATTTCTTTCTGTCTAAGGTAACCGGGAATTGCGTTCGAAATGAGTTCATTTATGATCAGGCTTAAAGTTGTTCACGCTGAGGTCATTTTCCCCCTAGTCATAAAGCAAAATGTGTTTTTCTTAAGACTTCGCAGGCATTTACAAGGTCCGTGCTATCTTTTGAATATAATTGGAAGCTTTGAATCCTGGAAAAGCAAACCTGTTCTCTTCATAAAAAATGCTAACCACCTGTGCCCAGAGATTGAAATCGCCTGGGTGCGGCACTTTATCTTATATTTTGTCCCAACTCTGAAAAGAACCATGATGCTTCAGAGAGGAAATGCAGAATGGCACAATCCACTGGAGAAATCGTCCTTAGCGAAACAGGCCAGGGCCTGCGTGTGTCCAGATAAATCATTTAGTATTGTGTAAATAAAGCCGAAGCCTTTACTTTGCAGGGATGGTATGGGATTTGGGCAGAGCGAAGTCGGACAGTGACGGAAAGGGAAGGCAGTGCTAATGTTCCCATCAGCGTAAGGGATCCATTTCAGCGAGGTTCTTTTATTCTGATAACTGATTTCCATACATGCTGAACACATTGAAGAAACCATTAAAAAGCGGGGGAACAAACAAACAACCTCCTTCTCATTCCGAAACACTAATGGCGGGGAAGCATCACCCCAACCTCTCCGGTGGCTTCTATTGAAACCATGGATCTTAGCTAAAGCGTATAACCCGTCATCCAGCTACACCTCACGCCTCTTCCCAAGGCCACCCACAAAGCTGGGATGATCTGATCGTCTCAACCCACCGGCTCCTCACTATTTCACTAACACCTTGTGTTCACGTTGAACTAGATGAAATGGAGGGGTGGGGGCATTACTTCCCTATCAGTGGCTTTTCCTTTCCAGGTCTACCTCTTTATCAGCTCTTGCCTGAGCTTTTGCCACAATTCAACCTTGGGACTGAGCAACTCTGAACAGATAAACCTTGGCCTACCGGCCCCATCAAACCCACCTTGAGGGTGACCCCCAAGACCCGGGGAGTGAGCGCTTTGTAGGAAGCTGGCCTGAGGCCCGGAGAACTCCCACCTGGCCCTCCGGCTGCCACAGGAGAGACGCAAGGGAGCCCCACCAGAGGCACCCCTTTCTCCCCTCCCCACTCCCGTGCTCCGCTGGGGAAGGGAGAAAGCCCACAAATTGGAAGCAGGTCCTAGATCTGTGAAAGGTTCTAGGAACTTCCGACGTAGACTTTGACTGCCGACTATGCCTCCAGTTGGGAGCCTGTGCTAAAAAAATGATGTTCCGTGGGAAGGTGGGGGGCAGGGGTGAAGATGAAGACACGGAGGAGGAAGAGGAGGAGGCGGCCCTTGCCATATAAAATTCATGCAGACTAAACAGTTTCCCTGACCGAATAAATAAAGCGGATGCTACCCTGCTCCAGAATCAAAAGCAATTTAATTAAAGTCTCTTAAGTTGTAGAGTTTTAAATGTTCCGTGGTGAAGGCGAATGCCCGCACATGCAGTGGGCTTGACGTCAGCCGCCAGGCCTGGGCTGGGAGGCCATTTGCTATTCTGTTGAAGGCAGGCTGGATTGTCTTATTTTGGAACCAGCATGGTGGGGGGTTTACTTTGCTACTGCTTCTGAGCCCTGAGCTTCAAAGGCTGAAATTAATGGTGAACAAAATTGTGCAGCTCTGGCCGTCCCATGCGGGGCAAGCCCATTGAGGGTTATCATTAAGTAAAGAAATAAAGAGGGGGAAAAAAGCCTGCCTGTTCCAAAAACCTCATCAGATAATGACCTCAGTGATTGGATTTTCATTACCAAACAGCATCCAGAGATTATCTACCCCATAGAAGAAGGGAAGGGAGGGAGGGTGGAAAAAAAGAAAGCAACTGTCTTTCTCTCCCTCTCTTTCTCTCTCTCTCTCTTTTTTTTTTTTTTTGCACATCTTTTCTTTAAAACTGTCAGATCATTTCAGTATTTCAAATCCAAGGAAAACAGCCTGCCTGCTGCTGTATTTGAAGTTGTAATGGTGTCAAAAAGTCACGACTGACTGACAGCCGTCAGTCCCAGAGGGGCTCATTAAATCATAAAAACTTGACAAGGAAATAATTGCGCATCGCCAGCAACTTGGCGCCTGTTTAGACGTTTTTATTTTCTTTCATTATTAGTCCCCACCATTGCGTTCATTAACAAATTGCATTAAACAACTGTTAAGGGCTAATGATTTGTTTATCGCTTTTTATTATTATTATTATTTAAACATTAGCTGTGTCATGCGGTACCCTAGCAGCCTCTTGCCATCATCTGACTGAATATTTTTCCACTCCGAGCTCTGGGTACTGTTGGAATATGAAATAGATTATTCATTACTCTCCTCTTTGCCACTGATTTGATTTCATGTAGCGTCTTCCACAGAGAAAGATGAAAACTTGTCAAAAATAGGTTATATCTTATTCGAAGGGGCAACAATAGCAGCAGGTACAGGCACACTTTAATATTTAATTAAGGTTGATGTTAACCCCTTTAAATGACTTTAGCTGTAAGTTCTATTCAAATGCAGAAGAGAAAAATAATTGTTCTTAATTTGCAACCTGTTCAGCAGGCATTCTTCATGGAGTTAGCTGGAAATTTAGAGCCGAATTTTTAAATAATGAAATTTCCCGTCATAAATATTTATAGCCGTTTGTCTACGTAGTTGAGAATTAACTACAAGCAATGATTTCCTCGCCTCTTTGGTTTGAACTGCTAGCCTGGTGGGGCACTCGGTGCTTGGGAGCGGAGCTGGCTTTTCCTGGGCGAAATGTACATCCAAGGACTGTTGGTTGGTTGTGGCGGGTTTCAGAGGAGCCTCTGTGAGTCCCTTGTTTCTGGTCCACTTGTCTCCTCTGCTAGCTGAGTGTGTGGTTGAAGGGCTGTGGTCTGGGGAGTAAGTAGGGATTTCTTAAAGGAACACTTGTGTGTCCAGTCGGCTGGTATGGGGAGGGTGTGTTGGGGTGTCCGCGGCGTCTCTGTGTACTCAATGAGCTCATTGCTTCCCTAGTAGACAATAGGGACCATGCTTTGCTGGGATTGACCTCCCATCTTTTTTCCCCTCTGTGACTTGCCATTGGTGAAATCCTCAGCTTTTCCGTGGGCTCTGAGCTGGAGGGGAACAGCTCCGTCTCCGGTCCGAGCCTGAAGTCGGTGGCATTCTCCATGCCAGGACTGCTGGCCGGGTTCAGTCACCATGTTTGATTCGATGAGTTTCACATAAACATGGAAACACTCTCAGAGGTCTGGTTCATTGGTACTTCGGGGCCAGGGTGCCCTGGTCAATATCAGCGAACGAGGAGTACTTTCCTACCAGCTTGTTTAACTCCCACCCACCCATCCTCAGAAAGACACCCTTGGGCAGCTACAACATGGATGTGAAGGGGAGAGATGGCACAATTCTCCTGCTTAGCCCCCATCTCTGAGCATCGCCCACCAAAGGACAGGCACTCCATTTGGAGCTGTGGCATCAGAGGGGCTCATCCAGCAGGCATGAACCAAGGGAGGCTGGTCCTAAGCCTCATAGATCACTGTAGCCATAGAAGCAGCAGATACACCAGGGTCTGGGCGGGGGGTGGGGGTGGGGGTCTCAAGCCTCCATTTCAATCTGTTCCAAATTAGCCACATGGCAACTTGCCACCTTTGGAACAGACTCCGCGCTTCAGCAAAAGATACACTCAGGGTCGTTTTTCCAAAAGGAAGGAAGGCTTTGTGGGAAATTATCCCCCATCTGACGCCCGAAGACACTGGTTGCTTGAGATGAGGCCCTCAAACTTGACCACATCCTATGCTATATAATTCATTACCTTAAACTAAATTCCAGGGAACATTCTTGCTTGCATGCGTTTTTGCCCATGGCCCATTGCACTCAAAGCAGTAGTGTCTGCCAGGGGCCGCCCACATTTCATGACTTAGACAAGATGCCAGCCTTTGAAAAACGTGGCAGGTGTGGATGGCTCAGAGAAGCCACAAGCAATGTGTCCAAGAAAGGAGACATTGAAGGGTAACCAAGAGTGGACTCGCACAGGCAGGTGACTATGGTATGTGATCGGAGCCAAGGCTGGATACGGGGTCCTGAACAGGTGACAGAGCCAGGGTCAGCGTCCTCTTCTGTCTTAGAGGAGGGAAGACCCAGGGAGCGCTGGGAGAGACTGCCCATGTCCGTTAGGATCCCGGGTCAGTGATAAGGGGAATGTTCCAAAGCCAGCGTACCAGAGGCAAGTAGGGCGAAAACAAGATGGTGGGGGCCAACCCAGACCAACAGGGCAAGGGGACTGGGAATGTGTGAGAAGGTGAGGAACATATGGCGCACAGGTCAAGGATGGATTCCCAGCACCAGGGGATAGGCAGTGGTTAGCAGGACTCCTCCCAGGAGATAGTCAAGAGGGAGGGGCACGCACAGGCATCAGGCCCTGCTTTGTGCCACCCTGGGCCCATCATCGGAGCCAAAGGAGGGGAAAGACAGGGTGCATCTCTCCCAGGACCCCCGCCCAAATCACACACAACTCCCGTTGGCATGCCTCAAGGAGCTCCCAGCATGCTGTGGGGAAAGCACTTCCTCATCCTGAATCACCTCATTACTTGTGCTACATAAATAACGAAGGCATCACAGAGAGAGAGGGGGAATGCCAAGCAGCAGAGCTCTAGACTGTGATTCTGTGAACTCGCGCACCCCCTCCTTCCCTTCGTCCAAACAAGG
>NC_043701.1:169528503-169639252 GCF_006229205.1 Suricata suricatta
AGCACCCTCCCTCCCCCACCTCCTCGGCCTCCCCAGGTGTGCTCAGAAAGGGACAGCACGGGGCGGGGGGGGGGGGGGGGGCAATGCCCTTCTCCAGCCCACTGCTTCTTCGTTGCCTCAACTTTTTTTGTTTTTTAACTTATTTTGCCGAGAAAAGTACCTGAGTTGGAGAGAAATGATTTTTGCGTGATGAGGCCCCGCAGAGTTGAGAATGCAATACATCCTCGGGCTCCAGCTTCTCTCCAGAAGGTTCTGCTGAAGACTCAGGCCACAGAGGCAGCCTCAGCTGACACTTATGGAGGCCGACTGTATGCCAGGCACCAGGCTAAGGGCTTCGGATGCCAGACTATCTGTTCCTGTTAGTTTTCTGTCTTAACACCATCAGAAGAGAGGAGCCCAGGATGTGGCTAGAATCCGTCTTGTCTCTGGGGGATGGAGTTATTGTTACATTCAGTAGAGAAGCATCAGCCAAGGGTGCTAAATGCCCAGGGCCTGAAGCCCACTGGCCTCACCCCCCAGGGCTGCAGACACACTCTCCCCTTCCTTGTTCACTGCTTTTTGGGACACAGCAGGTGGCCCAGGCCTTGGCCCTCCAAGCCAAGTACAGTTGTACGATGAGCCAGGTTTCTGCACAGTGACACCCTGTGGGCTGGTAGATACCTGAAGTCCCACCTTTAAAGGCCCATTCTTTTGATGTCTGACCTTGAACCCTAGAAAAATGCAGATTCCTTTTCCTCTGGTTGGCTGCATCCCATCCACAGATCCCTCTGGGTGAATTATCTGACCTTCTCCTCTGGGCAGATTTTGGATCTGGGGGAGGAAAGACCCACCATGGGAGGGAGCAGTTAGTGATCTTTGGGAGAAAGGGTAGAGGGGAAGGAGACCTTGGTTGCCTAGGACCAGGCGCCTGGTGGTTTCTCTCATGATCAGCTGCCCTTTGGGGTAATGAACGGGTTGCCGGGGGCACAGCCTTGCCCTGGAAGCCTACACACACCCAGACCAGGGCCCAAGACCACTCAGGTCAGAGACACATGGGCTCTGCCAACGCCAGGTAACTGGTTGAAGGTCCCCTGGCCCATCTCCCAGCAATGCCCTTGTGAGGAAGAGGAGAAAATGCAGGAAGGCGGTAGGGGGGCATGGTGGAGGGATAGTTAGAACAGCAGGCAGGGGCTTCCAGCCAATTGCTTTGCTCGGGGAGCTGCTCCAGCCCACTCCCCCCACCCCCACCAGCCCTGCTGAGGTAAGAAGAGGCCAAGGCTTCACCATGTACAAGCTGGTATTTGGGAAAGAGCCCTGGGCAGCCCCTCCCCACACTGCCCCATCCGGCGGTCTCAGCACAGCAAGGGCGCGGTGACCCTCGGAGCCTCTCTCTGTTTGGTTTCCAGCTTCTCTTCATCCACGCCAGCCACCGCCCCACCCCCCACAAGAAACTACAGAGCAAAGAGAGAGCTAGGGGCTTCATTGGGCTCATTGCTGTCCCCAACAGGATTTCTGAACAGCCAAACCTCTCCCTATGTGAAGCATGAGAGGTGTCACCAGATTTATTCATCTAGGCAACAGATAGGTATTGACTATCGGCTGTGGTCGGAGGCCCAAAGACACATTGTGGAGAAGCTAGGGAAGAGAACAAGTGACTGTCGTCCACAGCCCCGGGGCCACGGGTGGGAAAGCTATTTTCGTTCCCAGAGCCCTGACTTGCTATCTCATCCCAGGGAAGGTCACTGTCAGGCTCTGGAAGTCAGGTCACACCATCCATGCCTCTGCCACCTGCCACTGTGGCCCCTAAGGTTAAAGCCCCATTTCCCCGAATTCTGCAAAGCCCTCTAGGGCTGTGTGTTCGTGCCCCCTTGCAATTTCCAGGACTACGTGTGCAAAATGGCCCCGTTGGAGTAGAGTAGAGTAGGATTGACATTTGCCTGCAAGTGGCTGAGTCCCCAGCAGCACTGGCTCCGTATCCAGGACCAGCCCCCGAGGGGCAGGGAACAGGAATGGGGACCCTTTAGATTGGGACTGACTTAGAGGGTTTTATTTTTCCTTTTTTCTTTTTTCTTTCTTTCTTTTTTCTGCTTATTAAATGATAAAGGTTTGACTTGGCAGGCAATCAGAAACCCAAAATATCATAAAAGGGAAAAAAGTTGCCGAGTGGCTAAGAGGTGCACCACGGGAGTGTCACTGGGCTCAGCAGCGAGGTGAATTGCTGAGCGATGGAGCAGGAGACATTTTTCAAAGGCTTCTCTCTCCTTCTTCTCCTCTCTCTGCCCCCCATGTGGAAAGAGGAAAATAGAAGCAGAATCCAGATTTGGGCACGAGGCTGATTGGTCATCCTCCCCCAGACAGTGGAGAAGCTTTGATCTGCAGACAGGACGAGCCTGGGCATCCTGGCAGAGGCTGCCATAGGTCCCAGCCTCTGGACAGACCTCCCTTGAGCTCCCGTGAGGGGAGATGTAACCCACACAGCCAGGGAGAGTGAGGTTGGAAATAAGGAAATGTGGGACCAGCATCCCTTGAGCTCCGTGCTGGCCACCTTGACAACAGTTTGGATAGAAAAAGCCACCAGGTGGATGGGCTCAAATTCACGGCACCCTCTGGCTATGCAGGCTCTAGGGGCCATTTTGGCCACCCTGCTTGTTCAGGTGGGGAAATGGTGCTCAAAGAGAAGGAATGAGGCTTTGCTCAGGACCACCCTGCAGATGCGCGGTGGGGCCAGGAGTGGGGTCCAGGTCTGCAGCCTCTAGTCAAGCCTCCTCTGCACAAGGAGATGTCACTCAAACAGAACCACATTTTGGAAGCCAAGGCCCAGTCGCAGGGCCACTGGCCTCTTTGGTAGTGTTGGCCTTCAGACCATGGGCTAACATTCCTCCGTCACATTTTTAAACCAACATGTACAGAAAAACTCAAGTCCGTCCCTATTGGCTAAGATCATTTTTCCCCTGAATGTCAGATCTCTGCTCTCTCGAGGAACTGGCGGAGGACACCCTGGTGTCCCCTCAGGTGAGGTACTAGGGTCACCTGGGAAAGGTTTTTCTGTGCTCATGTCTAGCCACTCTTCTCTCCACCACAAGAATCTTGTGAGAAACAACTAAGAATGAGAGCACCGAGTCCACAGAGGCCTCTGACAAACACCTTGGCTGTGGATGCTAAGAATGTGCTGGAAGATACCCTGACGATGTTCCAGGTTCTAGTGGTTGTGGCTGCAGTGCATTCACCCCTAGGACAGCCTGGCTGGGAGACCCCACGAGGCTTTGCTCTTTTCCCAAAGTCAGGCATCTTCCAGGCCAGAGGTGCTCAGAGTTCTGGGCCCTTGCATGCCACCAGCCTGACATGTGGCCTCGTGATAACAAATCAGACCCTGCTCAGGGCTTTGGTTCCTCATCTGGTAAATGGGAAAGTTGGTTGGAAAGTCTCAGGAAAGTAGGCCTCTGCCTACTCCAGTCATCCATGCCAGTGAAAAGGGAATGCTTCTTATAAAGTGAAGGCCAAGGCCTGGGAGTAAGATGGCAGCCACTGGTACATAGAACCTCCTGGAAGAGCAGGAGACTTGGTGCACTGAGCTTCTGGGTGGGCCTGGCTGCAGGGCTTGTGACTAGGGCAGACACACACATGGCCCCACATTCAGAAGGGTCCCGTGCTGGGTGCTTAATGATCTACAGTCGCTGTCTTGAAATGTGTGATAATTTAATCTTTGTAATTGTAGTTTGTAAATGAAGTCCAGTGAGACAAGGGACTGTGAACTGGGAGCTTGGAGACTTAGCTCACAGGCACTCCTGCCTTCCTGCTCCCAGGGTCTGATTCTCAGCCCCCTGGAACCCCATTTCCACTTGGCCTTCCCAGCCTCCACCCAGCAGCTGCTGCTAGCCTGTCCCCAACCTGGGCTCAGGCATGGGGAGGGTCAACGGTTGGACAAGTGCAGCCCACAGCATCTTGGGGGTGGGGCATGGCGGCTGCAGACCCTGCCCTTCTCTGGCAGCATCAGAGCACGTTTATCAGGGGACTCACTGGAGAGGAGCCTCTAATCTGCCCCCATACAGGGCCCTAGGATACCTAGTGCGTCCTGGCACACGGCTTGCACTGACCCTGGGGTTGCCCATCTCCTGGCGATTGGGGCAGGGATCCTACAGAAGAAGGAGAGGCCTGGCTCGATTTCCTGTTCCAGGCCTGGGGCACAACATTTCAATCCAGTTGCTTGGAAGGAAGGGAACCTGAGCACCTGGCCACCTCCTGGCCTCCTGGCTAGAGGGTATCTGCTTGGCCAAGTCACAAAGCAGGGAGGGCCCAGCACCAATGAGGGTCTGTACTCCCCCTGGGAAAACCTCCGTGCCTGGGGGAGCCCCCTCTTCCTTCTTCCAACTTTCCTGAGTCCAGATTGTCTCTTCGGGCCAGTTTGAGGCACCCTCGTGAAACAAGTCACAAAATATGTTGTGTAACTGGTGAGTCTGAACACGTATTAAATGCTCTGCTGTTTACCTTTAAAATTGGCTTTACACAATATAAAAATGAAAAGTAAAATTTGTGCTAGTAATTAAAAATTTTGACTTGACTTAGAGGAACATTAACCAGAAAATTTGAAACACCATGATTAGTCAAGAGTGAGAGACCAGGAGAAAAAAAGAAAAGGCATTTTCTTCTTGCTTTCTGAATACAGGGCTCCATACTTTCATTTTGCTTTGGATCTTACCAGTTACAGAGCCGGTCCTGCCTGGATGAGTCACTTTCCCTCTGGGGCACCCACTTCCCTATCAGGAAACCAGACCATTAACTATGTACTTTCCCCCTCCCTTGCCCACGGCCACATTATGAAGGTATACTTGGATTTAGAAACCAGGGTGCGGTGCCAATCCTTGGCCTTGGAACACGGTCCTTCTTCCTTAAAAGGGGGTTCAGCCCCCCCCATGGAGCTTTAACCATTGACAAGTCAGTTTGTCCCCTAGGTATTGTCCCTAGGTGTTATATACTAGATCTAAACCCCCAGCCTAAAAGCCACCCCTCTCCCCTGGCATACACACAGGGACTGGCCTCTATATTTGGAAACCAAGCAAGCTGTGAAATGGGAAGATGTCAGCCAGCCGAAGGGCTGAGGCCAAACACTGTGCAAAGACCGGCCACTGATCTCTAGACTCATCCCTTTTATTTAACGGTGAGGCCAGGATTTCAGAGCTCAGTACTAAGGTACCCACACTGAGGAGGACAGGTGCCAACCATCTTCTGGAGCATGGTAAAGATCTAGAGTCCACCTACACTTTGAGGGGAAGGAGAGCTGCGCTTCAGAGTCATTTCCCAGTTACTCTCCTGGAGGTTTCTAGTGCAGCTTTCAGCCTGCCTTGCCTGACATTGGAGGACTCAACTGTCCAAGGGATCCATGTGTCCAAAGAGCAGCCTGTCATCTTCTATACAAGTACTGCTACTTTAAGATAACATTTGTTCCAGGCACTTGGGTGGCTCAGTTAAGCATCTGACTTCAGCTCAGGTCATGATCTCGAGGTTTGTGGGTTCGAGCCCCATATCGGGCTCTGCGCTGTCAGCTGTGCTGACAGCCCTTGTGGGATGAATGCATGCATGAACAAATGAGTCCATTTAGATCACATTCCCTCAGATGGAACCCAGGTATTAAATTGCATAACAGCGCTATTTCAAGAGGAGATAACTTGGGTGGCCCCCATTTGGCTGCTTCTGCAGCCTTTCCCCAATAGTGGATGATCTTGCAATCATTTTAAATTTTTGTGAGGTTTATTTTTTTCAAGTTTATCTTATTCCACTTCATTTCCTTTTGAGTGATGTTTTCTGGCTCCGGCTCCACCTCCGCCAGATAATTCATTAGGCCTGAGAGCCGCTCTGGAGTGGGATTAGAACTCGTGTAGTACATAGTCACTTTAAACTGCAATCTGCTAATTAATGGCTCTCCTCCACGTTACAGAACCATAGTGCTCCTTCCCCGCGGAATTGCAATTTCATGGTTCCTAACGATGGTGCGATTACATTATCTGGATCACTCAGACGGTGGGTGTCAGGAGCGTGTCTCCGGGATGGGGAGAAATCGCTCCTACAACCAAGGGGATGAGGGGAAGGAGTGAGAACGTCTGTTAATTTTCATTAATGTGTGCTGCTGCTTCAGCTCATTCAGGCATTCATTTCAAGGTCAAATTTGCCCCAGCTCCACATGCCTCCTTCCCCTCACTTTTTTCCCCCTAATATTCCTAGGGTTATTTTTTCTTAAAAAAAAAAAAAAACTATTTGCTGTATTTCACAAAGTAATTTATTTTCAGCATTTATTTTCATTACATTTCTTGGAAATGTGGTTCTACATATCATTAGTACAAGTAATATATGTTGATTGTTGTTTCCCAAACTGACTTGTGTTATTTGATGAGTTAAATAAAATGCCTAAATCCAACATCTGCTATTCCCATCCTTTGCATTTCAATTATCTATCTTACTTTCATTCCCTTTCTAAATAAAGGGGAGTTATAACTCGTCAGTACTTTGCTATAATTTCTGTACTGTGAATATAGACACTGTCAGTTTTTTGTTTTAATGACCGAACTTGAAAGAATCATGTTCAAGGTTGCTTTTGGATGCTGGGTTTTCCTCCCTTCTTCTTTAATTGTCCCAGAGATGGCTTTGCAGAGTGACCACAAACCTGGGCACGAGTTCTGGTTCTCTCATTGGTGAGTTGGAATAATTTACCCATCTCTTCACTGGGCTTCTGTTTCCTTGACTGCAAAGTGAGGAAAATATCGCCTGCCCAGAGGACTGACAGGAAGATTCGATTAGGTAACCCATGGAAGGCACCACCAGGCATGTGTGTTGAGGAGTTTGGAGTGTTTTGATGTTGTTTTCTTTCAAGATTGCTCATGATTATGGCCTTAAAATGCCTAAGGAATGGAATGCCTTCTATTAATAATAATCAAAGGAAGATATTCACGTCTTCATTAAAAAACTTTTTTCATTAAAAAAAATGTTTTCAAATTATTTTTTAACACCGACTGTCAGACATGGAGCCAGGAATTGGAAAACAGCTTTGAACCCCAAACCAGAGTCTGCTTTGCCCAGAGCTCACAGGCTGGTGAGAGAGACCCAGCAGTTACCTGGCAATCACCTGCCTAAGGAACTGAGTCCCAGAGACACACCTGGAGAGGAAAGGCAGTCTCCATCGGTTGGGCTGATTTGAGCCTATCCAATGCCAAGGTACGCCATCCTAAAAGGAAACTGGAAGACACATTGGAAACAATAAAAAAGAAAGTACTGAGAATAAATTAATGAATGAATAGGAGGCAACTTCTATCACTCCGGGTGACCTGTTCAATCAGATTTTCACCACTAGGAAGTTCCCTGTTAAATTATCATTGGTTCCTGCTCCTCGAGGGCAGAGACGCCGTGGACTGTGCAGTGGGGAGGTGCATGGTGTCCACCGTCTCGCTGGACAAGGGGCAGGGGCGCTGAGCCACTGGCCACACCTGCTCCTGGCACAGCGGATGCTGCTCGACATTTATGGGTGAGCCACCTGCCGTGGGACACACGGTTTGCTTCAGGAGTCTCCTTTTATCCATCTAATTTGGCCACCAAGACACTCCCCCCTCTTACGAGGCAGCTGAAGAGCTTCCCGAGGCTTGCCTCGTTTGGATGCACACAGCACAATGAATTTGTACCCACCGAGCCTCCAGCGCCGATATTTCAAAACCTACAGTACACTAAACGTGAAACTTTTGTTCAAATTTCAAGGATTTTGATAGCCCAAGTGAATAGACACTGCCTATTGATTTTTCCCTTACAATGACTCTTGGATAACCTATTTTCTCATTTATTTTTAAAGACAGCTCATGAGATTTCATAGCAATTCTGCCCAACCTCCTAATATCAAAATCCCTCCTTGACCCTGAAAATTGTAATTCTGCTATAGATCACAGCTGCTGAATATTACCTTTTACTAAGCTGGTTAAATAAAATATGTCCAAATCACTAGATCCCACAAGCCGTGGCCTGCAAGTGTAATGATCCAGGGGCCGAGATTTCCACCGCCGCACGCCCGCCAGCCCAGCGCTCTCGGCTGGCCGGCTGACACCAAAGTGTGGGAATCCAGAATATCGGCTCGGGTTTAAAACTGAAGGGGGAGGAGAGGGAAGGGATAGCTCTTCTGGTCTTCAATGATTTTCTTGTAAAACTTTTACAAGGGAGAGTTGGGCTGTTTGATGTGTTCTAGACAATCAAATGCCCTCTGAGTCTGTGGCAGAGTGGCTGGGGTTTTCTCCCGAGTAGAGGAGGGGGCGTATTTGATGTAGGGCAAGTTCAAAACCTCCAAAGCCTTCCACGCTGGCAGGTCAGATTACACTCACAAGGTGGGGGAATGCAACACAGGCAACATGAAAAGGACCAGGGAGCCGGGAAGTCTAATTTTGCTACCAGCCGGCCGGGGCTCTGGCTCTGGCTGGAGAGGTGTGCCCTGTGGAATTGAGACCAAAGGGGGCGTGGCCCCTGCCTGAGCCCCATCACCTGTGGGTGGTCAGCCTCTCACCTCAGCTCCCTCCACTTTAGCCAAAAGGCCCCGCGGACTCCCAGCCTGCCACATGGCCCAGAGCCTCCTTCCTCTCGGGCTTGCTTTTTCTCTTTCTCAGAAGAATGAAGGACAGCACTGACCCAGGTTGGTTCCAGGGGAGTTTTAAATATTTCAAAGCCAATGCTCAGATCAGAAGTCATAACCTCTGGCTTTCAGATTGTCCTCTTGCCTTACCTGGGCAGCCCCCAAGTCCAATATGGGAATGTTTCCCGGAAAATCTCACTCATTACAGGTGAACAGAGTCTGAAATAGGACTGACTCAGCAGAAAGGTGGCATCTCCCGGCAGTGGCCCTGGAACCCATTTGCAATGCAGGAGACAAGAGGGTCTTCCCAGGACCTGTGGAGCTTTGTAGCAGCACTCCCCCTGCCCACCCCCCTCCTCCCCCTGCCACCACCGTCATGACTGCGGGACCCACTGTCTCCCCGCACGGCTGGCAGCCAGGCCTTGGCAGGTGATGGGTTCCCCCGGAACGGATGCGGGAAAGCTGCTGACATCAGCACCAGGTGAGTCCGAGTGAGCGGGAATGGGCCCACGAAAGATAAATTAATAAATAGCCGTGCATTCCTCCCTTCCCCCCAAATCAGGATCTGTCAGGAGGTCAAAACTAACCTGTGTGACTGTCCTTTTAGCTACCTTATGCCAGGGATGACAAGAATGTGGCAAGAGGTCACCTCCTTCCTCCCATGCTCCTGGCGGGCATTGCTAATTGATCCCGGCTCTTTGTCGTCCTCAGAATCCTCTTCAACCCAGCATTCCTGGCAGCCTCTTCCCGTCAGTCAGAGATGGCTTGGGGGATACTGTTTACCATCCAGCCCAATGTGTCCCCACACCCCTCTTCCTCTACCTGGAGGTCCCCCCTTGCCCTCCCTTGTCGGCCCGCTTCTCCTGCAAAGTCCCATGCAAGTCCCTATTTCCTCAAAGAGGAACTCCCTACTGCTTGCAAGTTCAACTCCCATGATGTGATCCTCTCCCAAGGGAGGAGGGTCCCTAGAAAAGTGCCGTGACACCAAGGTGAGCATTGCTCCAAAGGGATTGACTCCATTTGCTACTATTCCCAGGGGCTTTGGAGCCACTGTTGGGAACCCCGGACGGACCCAAGGGGAGGTGAGGGAGAGGGTCAGCATGGTGGCCGTGGTCAGGATCAGGAGCCAGACTGCTGCCACACCCACCAGCTGTGTGTGCTCAGGCAGGTGCATCAACCTCCCACACCCCAGTCCCCTTCCTGGCAAGTGAGGCATGGCGAAACCACCGTGGGCAGAGTGTGAGGATTGAATGAGAGACCATATAGCATGCTTAGCTCTGAACCCGGAGGGCAGTGAGTGCCCAATAAATGGAGACAGTTGTCACCCTTCTCACTAGGCAACCAATCAAGGACTGGCTCCACCCCCCAGGCCTCTGGTCTTTCCTTGAGACTGTTACCCGTGGGGGCCTGTTCTTTCAGTTGCATGCTCTGTGCCAGCCACTGCCCCGGAAGTGCTGAGGGGAATGAGCAGTTCTTGGCCTGAAGGAGGAATTTAGAGCAAAGGAGCAGTAATGAGACGAGGTCGGACAACGAGGTTCAAATTCTGACTGTCCAGAGTAGATGTCGAGACACCACCTCCAACTGCTGACCAACTTGTAATTGGCTGCACGCAAGGAGCCAATTGCCTGTGGTAAAGGCCGTGCCCAGTGGAGCAGAGCACCCCCTACCCGGTGGGCAATGCCACCTGCCTCCAGGGACAATGCAGGCGTCAGAGCAATCAATTTTAGCTCTTGTTACCACATCTCCATTCTCTCCCGTTGCTCCCTCGTGATCTTCTCTCCGCTGACAACAAGATATGGTTGGCATTTAGTTGGGGATTTAAAACCAGAAGGGCTTCTCCCTCCCTCCAAGCTGGAAGCTCTCTCCCTGGCTCTCTGGGGCCTCTCAAAGCTGGGCACTTGATGAGTGCCAGGAGCCCAGCTCCCAAAACCGGAAGGAGCCTGCATTGTTGGACGAAAATAGCAAACGTGTAACATGAGTCTCTTCAGGGGCCCTGAGCGGGCTGGCAGCTTCCGGTGGGTGCTCGACACGGGCCAGCCCATGGGAGCACGCTGGAGTGGCCCTCCCTGCACTTGAGAGAGCCCTTCTCCATACATGTTCTGTCCCTCAGCTAGATTAGTTCACCCCACTGAAAATGGATCTGAGCTCTTCTTAGGGAAAAAAAAAAATTACACGTCTGGGTCAGATAAACCAAACTTCCACCCTTGACCCATGTACTTCCTGCTGACTTAGATCTTCCCATCTGGAATGGGCTTCCCCTCGGTGTCCCCGAACAAAAGACACCCCCAAACCCAGAAGCACCCCATTCCCCTGGATGGCAGCCACACTCTCTCCCTCACAAAGCCAGAATGCAAAGTTCCAGGGTGTCACTTTTCTTCCTAGGTGGCGCCCAATTGATTACTTGTCACCTTCCCAAATGTTTTCATCTCTGGCAGAAACAATGGATCCAAAGAGGCAGTTCTGAAAGAGGAATAAGAGGCTTGTTGGACATGAGGCTTGGGTCAGGGTAGATGGCCTGCTGGGGAGGGGGCCCTCTGAGCAGGCGTGCTGGGGTTGCTGGTAAAGCCAGCCCTCTCCCCTGAAGTCCCTCTTCATAAAGCTGTTGAGCAAGCCCCTTGGAGCGCCCATATGCTCAAAGTAGTAGCAAGTGTCCCATTACTGTAAACGGCCTTTTATTTTTAAACTAATGCTATATTTGGAAAGCAGTAATCCTGGGGAAATGATACGGGGACTAATGGGGAACATATTACCTTTCATGTGTTTTCTTCATGTTTAAGGTTTCTTTGTTATTATCTGAGTAGCAAGACTCTGCATACACTCTTTGGGCAAAAAAAAAATCAAAATAAGCCTTAAAGCAATAATATTTTAATAAGCATCAAATGTCCTCAATGAGATAAAAGTATTATACGTGTTTTGATATTGGGCTTTAGTTAAAACCTCATTTAAAAAAAAGAAAATTTTTCAGATGTATTGGGATGGGGGAGCAGCAATGTATTTTTAAATTCAAGTGGAAAAGAGGGTCCGGTTTGGGTCAATTATGCTAATTAAATGCCACAAATGATCGAAAATGCCAGCAAATGGATGTTATTATTTGTTGCCTTTCCTGTTTTCCATTGATCAAAAACAGCATCTAAGACACTTGAGCATCCAGAAGCTGAAGCTCCAGGCTTAATCAGCCTCGATGCTGGGGCGCCAAGCCCCGCCCTGGGGTGGCAGGGACTAAGCTTTCGTCCAGCCCGCACCCACCCTGGTCCTCCCCCTGGGTGAGGTTCCCGACAGGCCAGGCTGCTGGCCACCTCCCTGAAACTCAGCTGAGCTCGGTCAGGGAGTGTCCGGTCCCGTTCCCAGCCCCAGCTGGGAAGTGCTGAGGGCCCCAACTTATGAAATGAAACCGAGTCTTTGACTTCTTCACCCATGCCCAGGGCCTGAGCTAGAATCATGGGCCTTGGAGATCCTCCATTTGTATTATAAAATGAGGAAACTGAGGCTCAAAGAGGGGAAGTGACCTGCCCAAGGCCACACTGCAAGCTCATTGCCAAGCCGAGAATAGAACAGCAGTTTCCTGACTTTCGGTCCCGTGCCCTCCTGCCCCTCTCTCCATTGTTATAAAACAGAACTTCACCTTTTCCCCCCTCTCTCCTCACAGCAAAGGCCAGCGCTCCCTCTCCCGGCCCAGCTTTCTCTTGTAGTTTCACATCAAATCTTGGTTGGGTGACGTCAGCACAAAGCAGCAAGACTTCAAGTTTGAAATCAGGCCAGGTGGAACATGACTTGGGTCTGTCTCTTCCCTTGGTTGACCTAAAATGGAGTCAAAGTTCAGTGGCAAAATGAAATCCGCTTGACTCTGGATAGAAGGGACCTCAAAAAGGGGAGTGGAGATCAGTGCTTTCAGACTGATAGGGGGTCTTCACCGTCCTGGCTTTACCCCTTGAGTTAGAATAGAAACCATACTCCAAGCTGTGGCTACAGGTCATTGCTACCTGCAGGTAAATGATAGTCTCCGGAAAAGTTTGCTACAGGGAGGAATCCAGGTGATCAAGAATTGTTGGGGAAGGGGGTGGAAGGTTTTAAACAGGGACAGTTAAGGATGTCACAAACATACCTCTGTCATTCACTTGCTGGCTCACTGAGCTGAGCCCTGAAGGCTGCAAGCCTGCCGACTCCCTGATTTGCAGGTGTTGGAAAAGGGAAACCACCCTCTACTTCTAAATCAGAGCCCCCAGCCATCAAGGAGAGGGTCCCACCCCAGGCCTCGAATCCTGGGTTCTGCTCCTGGCTCTATCCCAGCCAGGTGACCCCGAGCAAGTAGCTTTCCCCTCTGGGTCTCAGTTTGCTGGTCTGCAAAACCAGAGGGCTCAGCCTGCAAGGCTGTGAGCAGAACAGCTCCCCGGGAGCAGCTGCTGGTCTCGGAGACACAGGCTCTGTCATAGCCACAGCCCCAGAGACAGAGAGATACTCCCCAGGCACAGATAATCCTGAAGTCCTATTTGGGGATTTTGCAGGGACTTGTAGAGTCTGGATTTTGTCTAAAGCAGTAGGGTCATCACATCAACCATCTGAATTTGGTTTGTCTCAGGCTCATCAGGAAATGAAAGCAGGTGAAGGCGGCAGTGGAGCAGGCCCCCGGGGAGGGTGGGTGGCAGGGGGTGGCCAGCCCAGGCGATGTCGGGGTCTGAGGCTGAAGTATGCAGCATTAAGGAACTCAGTCAGTGCAGTGCTGAGGCTCAGGACACAGTGAGGCAGTCTGGCCACGGACATTCCGTGCCTCTTCCTCTGTCCGGTACTCTTGTGCTGATCCCATGGCCACTGGACCCAGCCCTGCCCTGGGGAGGACAGACCCTAGAGGGCCGGGCAAAGCCTCCAAAGCCAGACCCCTCCTTTTCTGTGCCCAGTAGGCTCCCAGCGAGGCCCACACAGGGAAACCGGTCCCCAAGGAGGCCTTGGGACAGGGCGGGGGTCTTCCTTGGGTCAGAGCCAGAGCCCACCCCAAGCAGCTGCGGGGAGTCCCAGCGACCTGCAAGCCGAGCCTCCTGCACAGACTGGCTGAGCAAACACCAGCACGTGGTACCTGTTGGGAAGCAACTTTAGTCACAGAAAAACAAAAAGTGCTTATAAATCACGTGAGGTTATGTCATACACATCATTAAGATTACAACTGGGAATGATCCCATAGCATAGATTTTCCTTTCCTCAACCAATCTGATTTAACGCATCCAATATTTTGTTGAAGCCACCTGGAGACGCCCACCTCAGAGTCACATTCAGCTGGGAGGGGACGGGAGGGAGGAGGAACTTGGCAACCCTTTTTTACCCCCATCAGGTAACAGTAGGTTGCATGAACTTCAAGAGCAAGAATGGGGGCACAGGAGGACCCCAAGGGGCAGGAGGGACAGAGGACAACAGACTTCTGACCCCCAGCAGCTCACTATGCTTTCAGGCATCAGGCAGAAGCTCATTCTCTAAAAGCAGGCAGATCTGGGTTAAGTCCCGACTTGGCTCCTCGCTGTCCGGGGACTCCAGATGGATTCCTCATCCTCCCTGACCCTCACTCCGTGGGCTGCAACATGGGGGTGATGGTAAATCTGACTTTGGGAGACCATCACTGGTATTTGACGGGATCCACAAGGCCCTCAGTTACCTCGTGCACCTGCTGTTGGAAATATACCACTTTCTCCCCGAGGGGCTGTTTGCCGACTCCCTGCCCCGCTCACCCCAAAGTGAGGGGCCACAGGCAGCCTCTGTAGTCACAGCCTGAGGCTGGCCCTGATGTCATCCTTTCTATCAGTCACAGGCCAAGGTGGAGCTGAAGCACCATCTCAGGAATATGAAGAGCAGCCATGGGAGAAAGGAGTCAAAGACTTACTGACTTATTCACAAGTTTATTGAGCACCTACTATGGACCAGACACAGAGAACACAACAGAACAGGGTAAGTCCAATCCCCAGGTGGGCTTTCAGTGTGCTGGAGGAGGCCGACAAGCCACAAACTGGAAGCCCCTATTGTTTCAGGTTGTGAGAAGACCCACGAAGGTAACAGAGGGGTGAAGGAGCCAGCTGCTGCGGCTGCAGGGGATCCTGTGCCGTGTCCCGAGGGATGCCAAGGGCCAGGAAAAGGGTGGCAGGCCAGGGGAAAGGCGAGAACAAAGTTCCCTCCCTGCCCCACCACTGAGATGGGAGAAACTGGCTCTCAGGAGGCCTGGGGAGGTACCGTGGAGGCTGGAACAGAACCTGGAGGAGCCCGGCTTGGGGGAGGGGTGCTGATGCCCTGGATGTGGGTGACACTGAATCTTCAGGTGGGGGCTGGGTCTCATTCTAAGAGAAAGGGAGTAAGCAGCACTGGGAGACTTAAAGCCAGGGCAGGGAAGGATGCCATCTGATGTCTGTGAGGAGCCCTGGGTGGTGTGCAGGGATGGATTAAACCGGGGACAAACTCGGAATCGGCGATCCGGCAGGGCTGACTGGCTTCACATACCCTCTCTGGCTGGGGGAGTTCAGGCATGTTATTCGACTTCCTTGGACCTCAGTTTCTTCATCAGGAAGATAGGCTGCTGTGGGGTTTCAGTGTGCAGAGACTGAACATGCAAAGGCACAAGGGCTCAGCTGCTTGTAAAAAGAGAACTTGGACCCATGGAGAGCGCCTCATCTGCAATGACCAGCCCAGGAGGCCAGGCCACTAGCTCCAGTGACAGTCCAGGAGGCTGGACAGTCACATCTATAACAGTCAGTCCCAAATAGCCTAGACTCAATTAATAACGGACAACCTCAGTGATTGTCATCCGTGCTTCTCATTTAGGATGAACCAGAGAAAGCCACATATGTCCCTCTAAACCACCCCTCAGGACACTTTTGCCCAACTGCAGCTTCCCCAGACCAGCGGTCTCCAAATAGAGCCCACTTAAAGTTGCCTTTTTCCCACTAGAAAGCTTTTGCGGCCTCTGCCTGCCTTTGCGTCTCCGCCAGGGCGCGAACAATGGGGGCTCAATCCCTTGCTGCAATCAGCTCAGAATAGTCTTGCTTTTCTCATTTGGTTGGTTCATTTATTTCCTTGGTGCAAATAGATGAAAAGCTCCTAGTGCCTTCCTAGCTGGCACCGAATGGTAATGGTAATGCTTAGCGAGGTTTGGTCCCTCCCTGTCCACTGAGACACCCACTGGGCAGCTGCCCCTACGCCTTGCCTACCCAAGAGAGTGTCGGAGTCCTGAGCCGCCAGGCAGTCCAGGTGCGCCAAGAACCAGCTGCTTCTCTGATCATCGGCCTTGTGGGGAAAGTGAACCTGAGAGAACTTTATGTTTTGTTGTATAGAGTGTGTAGAGAGTTGGGCAGGGGGCTACCTTTGCAGGAAAGAGCCTCGGACAATAGGAAGAGACTGGGTTTTGTCTGGGTTCAAATCCCAGCCCCATGCTCGCTGCGTGGCTTAGGGAACAGTTGCCTTCTCTGTTAAGTGGAGAAGATTGAATAAATGAGCTAATTTGGGTTGAATGCTTAGCACACCGCCTGGCACCTGGGAAATGAGCTGTAAACAGACACTGGCGGCCAGGAGGGGTGGTGACAACAGGAATGTGTGGCCACCAGACTGAGTTGCCAAAGTTCAGAAAACTGTTCAGAAGGACGCATGTAGGCATGTCCCCCTGAAATGAGTCTGGAGCCTTAGTGGGGCAGGAGCCCCCCACCCCCGCTCCAGGACTTTCCCAGGGGAAGTAGAGACAAGCCAAAGTCTCCAGGACCCACAGCTGGGAGCTTCTCCCAACCTAGGCGCCCCCCTTCCAGGGAAACAAGGGTCATCTCTCGAGGGCTGACAGTGGGTGGGTGACATTCCACCATGAGGTGTGGTTCACAAAAAGTCAGTGCAGCATCCCGCATCAGAGGGCTAGACTGGGGTGTTGGGGAAAACAACCTACTTGCTGTTCATTCGCACTGAGGAGAAAGCAATAGAATTTGTCTTTATATTTTAATAAGAGGCAAAGCGCTAAGTCTTGAAACACCATTAAGGTGAGCTTTCAGGCATGTGGGTGAAAGGAAGTGGTGCTAGACTGAGAGCGGCCAAACCACCCGGATGGACCCTGCCATGAGCACTGGCCGTGCAGCTGTCCATCAGCAGAGCCCGCGAGAGCTGCCAGAGGTCAGGGCCTCTCCAGATGCCCCAAGCAGATAACGAATCTGGAGCTCGGAACTCCAAAACAGAGAGGTGATGAAGGATTCATTCTGAGTGCCCGTGGCGGCCCCAGCCACATTCAGAGGCAGCAGCCTTAGAAAGGATCCCGCATCCGGGGGCCGTGCCAGCAGGGGAGCTCATGCGCCCAGGGCTTGGCAGCATCCCTGGGGGCATCCACTCTCTAGGGTGCAGTTGCCCAAGTGTGGTTCTGCTGCCCTCCTGGCCTTCCAAACACTCCCTCCTCCGTTAAGTCGGTGGCTTGGCACCAGAAACCTGATCTGACGCAGCCACAACGACAAAGCCAACGGAGGCAAGAGGGCGATTATAATAAGAAAGCAACTCAGTTAATTTTGATTCCGTGACACGTTTTCCAACAACTGCATACAGAAACGGGAATTTCTCTAGGATGAGCTGCCAGTTACCAGATGGAAACATGATAGGGTTTCCATGGTAAAGTTAGGCTTAGGCCAATGTGGTTTTCATGTTCTCGTGCTGTCGTGAGACCTGCCCCATGCCGCTCGCTCTCCACTCCCCTGGGCGGATGGAAACCTCACGTGCGATCGCTCCACTCACCTTGGCCTCCCTTTACAGCCAGGTGTTTACTACCTCCCAACAAAGTGGCCAGCCTCTTATGGGATCCATTTCAGCATGGCTGGGCCTTACTTGTGAGTTCATATGAGTCCCCTTGTTTGAGACTCTGGGGGCCAAGGACAACAACTGGTCCAGGTCAGCAGGCCTGGATTCTAGCCCCAGCTCTGGCATAAACTGGCTGTAACTCTCCTCTCTCAGCCTCAATTTTTCCCATCAGGAAAATGGAGAGAACCTCAGCACTTCTGTGCAAAGGCCCCTCTGGCTTCAAATTGTAAGATGCCATTATTCTGATTCTTTGGAAATCTCTCACTGCTTCCTTTTCTGCATTCTGTGTAGGTGGACCACAGAAATAACACAGAAAACAGGAAGGTCAAACTCAACAAGAATCTGACTTTCATGTTTAGCAAGGTGGGGAACGTCCATCTTGTTGCCAAGTTTTGTTCCTAGCCCTCAAGGTGTTAGCATTATCATAGTCAACAGCAGGGTGTTCATTGGGAAAACAGAAGCCTCTCTAGGTATTCCAACAAGGAAGGGCTCAACTACGGGGAATCGGAGACTTTTGCATGGTTGCTGGAAGGGCCTGGGGAACCAAAGTTCAGGCCAGCAGCTATCAGAGGTGGGTGATTTCTAGGAGCTCCCTAGGAAGCTACAAAGGACCCAGAATCTCAGCGGCTGCCGCCACCACCCTCCCCAGCAGCCTGAGGCACCAGAGCAGGCAATTCTCAAGAGTGAGTTGTGCGTAGGCGTCTAGCTGCATCCGCCACCAAATAGTGCCGGCCATTCTCCCCACCTCCCAATTCTTGCAGGGAGGCCTCTCATTGGAAGACTCTAACCTGAAGTTCTAGAGGGAAAGGGATTCTGAGAAATGCAGTTCCAAGCTTGTCCTCTGATGTGTAGGCTGTCAGAGCGTGTGGCCATGATAACAGGGCACACGGGACAATGACTTTGTCTTCACATCCACAAACCACGGAAAGCAAAGAAATTTCATCCAAAGAGCCAGCTATTGGTGAATTGGTGATGGTGGTCTTGGAGTGCTGTACTGGAAATAATTTTGAAATTGTATCTAGGCCCCACAAAAAAAGGAGCTATGATTGATTAGCAATGCCGGATATAGGTGTAGAAGGAAAGTGGGGATTTATTTGCAACAAATTTGCAGTGGTGCTCTAAATTAATGACTGGAAGACTTCCTAAAGTCACCGCCATTTGTTTGTCTTCCTTTTTCCCTCCATAGAACATATAAGTTATAACCATCTGTGTATGAAGGCGCAGGAATTAGAACAGTTGGTGAGGAGCAAGGAGGGGACTTGGGGAATCTGTAGGGTCTCCAGCCTCCTGCACAATCCACAGTCAACTCCTCATGGTCATCTCATGGTCAGCCCTGTCACCCCCACCTCTACTAACCTCTGCCCCCACCTCACTTCCTTCCCAAGTTTCTAGGTCCATCTCTACCAAGTCTCTACTGTGTCATCCTGGGGAAACCTTCCATCTCTTCTCCAGTGAATTCATTCCTCTCTGTACCTTGATTTCCTCATTGGCATATTCAAGGGTTGAGTTAGATCGGTGGCTTGCTGAGAGTGTATTTAGAAGCCTAGGGTGTTCAGGAGGAGGACGTTGGGGGGAATGCCAAGGCATGGTAGTCTGGGAGGCACTTCACTTTTGTCAGTTTTAGATATTGTGCTTTTGCTTAAGATGTCATTTGGAGGGGGAGGGGGGCAGTCCTACAGCTAGATAGACTGACAAATCAATAAAAGGCTTGAGAACCTCTGGACAGGTCCTCCCTGAGGGTCACTTCCAGGTATGATAGTCCCTGGTGCTGCTTAGTTTGTCTGTCTCAGCAAACACCATTCCCTTTCTCTTTTCCCCCCTCATTTTCTCATTTCATCCTCCATCCTCTCTCTGCCAGAGATCGGAATTGCAAAGTCTCCATCTTAACTTCCAGACTTGGGCTGAACTTGAATCCAAACTTGAAGCTTGGTTCTTGTCATTATGAGAGGTCATGTAGAGAAAGGGAAAATAAAATCAACATGGCACCCCCCTCAACCTTCCCAAAAATCTGGTGCTATTCTTTTTATAGCTGAAAACCACATTGAACTATAGAAACTTTAGAACATGACTTTCTGGAGTCGAGAGGTACTCTGGCTTTTTCCCCTTACCATACATTACAGTGCAAATTTTTGAGAAATGGGAACCTGCTGTTTTGAGCTGTCATTGTTTTTAATGATACCACAATTACTATATGGGTTTTTATTGTTGTTGTTTTTTTTAAGCCAGGAGGAACTGTTCAAATAGGTTTTTCTGCTCAAAATGTACTTTGGAGTTCCATCTTGGGGAATAAGAGCCCTTTTGTTCCTCTTCCTGCTAAAGTTTCACTTGGTTCCCACTAATACTAGCTCTAGAAGAGTCTGAGTCAGCCAAAAAATATGTCCATTCAGGAAAATGACACGTTCATTTTCATTTTTCCTTGCTGGAGGGAAAGGGGCAGATTTGAGGAGAGCCCGGGTGGCTTGTTTGAAGAATGAGGCGTAGAGCCCAACATTCTGCCCTTGCTCTGTGGGGTCCTCCTGGGCCATGGTGCTTAGCTTGAGAAGGAAGTGGCTGAAACCCTGCCCACCCCACCGGCAGCCCCCACCTGATGTTAAGTCCAGGCACCAGTGGCGTCAAGATCAGCCTAATACAGGAAGGACCCTCCACCAAAGCTCTTGTAGCTCAGCACTGCACACAAAGGACTCAGCTAGGCTAGGACTGAGCATGTGCACACCTCACTTGCTGATTGGCTGGATCCTAAAAGGCAGCGCCTTGTCCCATTGGTTGGTCCATATCGCCTTAGGCTGCAGGAGGGTGGGGAGGCTTGTGATCCCCAAAAGCCCTTGCTTCACCTTCACTGTCTGAGTTCCCAATTCCCTAACCAAAAAAGAGATTCCGTGAGTTTCACCAGTACCTGGTTCTGAGAAATGCTCTCAGAATTGTCGTGTGTCTCAGCACCATTCTTGCCAGAGTGTCCGGTGACCTGCATACAGGGGAAAGGGTAGCCCTGTCTCTCTGAGGGTCCCTTGGAGACAAAGGGCTTGGGGCAGGACAAGAGGAGGTGCCTCAGCATAAGGGGAAGTCGGGCCATTTCCCTTTGCACTGACTTCAGATTCACCCAGGGTGGAACCTCTCCCCAGAGGGCAGGCATGGGGACCCTGGTGTCCTTTCTGGAGAAAAATGGAGAGCGTGAGGCAGAGCCTGGCCTGAAGAGAACTCGCCTCACAGGCAGGAAGGTTTACCCTCCCCAGATGAGCAAATCCTCTTCCACCCTGTTTTCCGTTTCCTTTGGGAGTCTTTCCCCAGACATGGAAGCCTGAATTGTGCTCCCAGAGCTTTTCTGCTTTCCTCTTGAAACACAGTTCCCCCTGAGGGCCATAGTAAGTCACGTCTTATAGAAATGGACACTTCATTAACCTGAGGAGTAGGGAAATGAGTCACTTTTGCGTAAGCAGGAGTGAAGGGAGGGTGGACACAGGCACACATTGATACTACAACACTGTCCAATAGAACTTTCCACGGTAATACCTAATAGAATTGACTTGTGCTGTGTAATACCACATGGCAGTTTAGCTTGAAATGTGGCAAAGTGTGACTGAAGAACCGAATTTGTAATTTAAAGTTAAAGCCACGTTGGCTAATGACTACTGTATTGAATAGTGCTGTTCTAGAAGGTCTAGTTTGGAAGAGACCCTAGATATTCTTTGGTGGGGGTCTCGCCAGCTGGTGTATCTTATTGGGCTCTCTGGGGGGTATAGTTTGCAAAAGCCTATGCCTTATAATTTTATGTTTGAAAAACAAAAACCAAATCTTTATTTTTGGATAATATAAACCTTCAGGAAGGTTAGAGGGTTTTATCTACCAAAGGTAGCAAATCTTTGCAGTATAGTCCTACCCTTTGGTATGAGAGGCTGAGCCCCAGAAAGAGGGAGAGATTGTCCAGGCTCTCAATACCACACTGATTTCTCCAGGGTGACCTACTCTCATCCCAGGAGACCAGGATAAGCAGGGTCTGTTAGATAGCAGGATCCTGTACTGCTTTCCTCGTGTCACAGTGGTCTTGGGTATATGGAAATATGTGGGTGCTGATGACGATGGTATTTGTTCTGAGTCTCCACCCGGTATGGTTCCTGCTTCTTAGAGCCCCAACCCCAATCTTCTTGTGTCCTTGCAGGTCCCAGGGGGCTTACAGACTTCCCTGGTGTCCTTTATGGCCCTTTGGTGACCCCTCCCCACTTTTATGCTACTGTGGTGGACAGGATAATGGCCTTCCAAATCCTTGAAATCTGAATATGTTACCTTTTGTGGTAAAAGGGATCCTGAAAGTGTTAGTAAGTTAAAGATCTTGAGATGGGGATATTATTCTGGATCATCTGGGTGGCCCAATGAAATGACAAGGACCCTTTTAAGAGGGAGGCAGGAGGCAAGTCCTTGTAAGAGTCAGTTGCAAGAGATGTGACAGTGGAACAAGAGGTCAGAGTGAAGTGAGGCAGAGACCACAACTGAGGGGAGCTGGTGGCTTCCAGACACTGAAAAAGGCAAGGAAGTGGATTTTCACCTGAAGCCCCCAGAAGGACCATGGCTCTGCCGATGCCTTGATTCAGACTTCTGATCTGCAAAACCTTAAGAAAAGAAATCTGTGTTGTAGGAAGTGGCTAAGTTTATAGTAATTTGTTCCAGCAACAACAGGACATGAGTAGAACTGCCATTCCAAGGGGGTGGCTGCCACTATGAACAGGATCTACAGGATTGAGGGAAATGGGTGATACTGAGTTACTTCCTCCAGATCTGTTGTGGGGCTTCTGTTCTGCTGTTTCCTGCAAATGAGGTCTCTCTCCTCCCTCTAGGTAGATTTCTGACTCTTATATGGATGGCTCTTCAGTGGAGCAGCCTCTATGTTCCTTGATGCTCCAGAGAGTTGGTAATCCCTTTGTGTTTCTCCCAAGAGGTCCCAGGCTATTCATGCAGACCAGACTTTCCAGGGTTTGTCTCAATACCCCAGAGCTCCCTATTAGCCCCTAACGTTCCTATTCTCTTCTCTATCATCTCTTCCCTCCATCCCCTCAAAAATCCAACAAGCAAAGATTGGAAATCAAGCAACAGTGGGAATCAAATTCCTGTTTCCAGTCAGGAAACAGGAGTGAGGAGGGTCTCCCTCTAGTCCCTGGGATGATGGGAGACACTGGATCACTCCACCTGTCACTGTCCTTACAATTTGAGCAGATCCCATAGGCTGTGTGCTGTAGGCAGCTCCTACTTACTGCTAACAAGAAAGAGGACTGGCTGGCAGGCCCCATCTCAGTGTCCTGAGGAACATTCTGCCAGGGCTCCTGGCAATTTCCTCATCAGCACAACACTCACCACCACCAGGCCAGGGACCCACACTTCCAGATGACATAACAGTTGTTTCCCCATACAAACTCCAGTTTTATGTATACTCATTTATTCTACCATCGGGCATTTCCCAAGAATTTCATGGGTGCCAGGCATTGTGCCTGCTTGCTAGAAAAACTCTTCTCCCAGCTGAAGCATTGAGGCAAGGAAACCATCTCTGATGTTTCGACAGATACCACATAGCACAGAAGAACCACCCAGCTAAGCCCAGTCCAAATTGCTAAATCATGAGAAAATAAATTGCTGTTGTTTGAGACCACTCAGTTTTAGGGTAATTTTTTACATAGCAATAACATTCCCAAACCTCACTCTGACATAAGAATGGAAGGCTTGTCTTTCTCTTTCAGAGTCTTCCTCATGTCATAGCCCAGCTCAAGTCATCTGTCAGCTGCTGGTATTCCTGTAATAGACGGTGTATAATGTCACCATGAGCACCTGCCCAGCCAGTTCTTTGTGTGGCCAGCTGTAATTAATTAATCATACACTTGTGAGCCCCCAACAAGGGGGCACCATTGATCTTCAGGCTCCTCCTTTGGTGAGGAGCCGAGGGAGCTGGAGCTCTTAAGGTTGGGCAATGATGAGTCTCGGGCAACTCCAGACATAGAGGCCACCTCCTGCTCTCACTTACAAGAGATGCCCTGATCACCTGGTTGCCATGACAATAGTCATCCCCAATATGTACAGGCCAAAGGATCTTTTCATACCCCTTATGCTCTAAGGATCAGAAGACCTCAGCATGGCAAAGCATGGATGAGGCAGAGATAAGCAGAAAGAACTGATACTTCCATTTTCTGAGAGTTCTCTTACATGAAAATGGCAGCACTCTGAGGGCAGAGACCAAACTCATTTGTTTTGGGTGAAAAATGTAGAAGAAGTGAAAAATATCACCAACACCTGTATGACTAGCTAGGATGGGCACAGGAAGGCATCTTGGGGCAGGACTTACTTTTCAGGAATGAATCACCTGAGGGGCATATATAAGTCAAGTAGACAGTCACTTTCCTGCTGGCCCTCAAAGACTGTTCCTTCCCATATTATCCTTCTTGGTATGCAAGTCTGGTTGCTGGGGGTGAAGTAGGCAAATGTGCACAAGAACCAAAGAATCTCTTGGGAAGGAAAAAAACCTAGACCACAACCTCTTCCTTTGTGAGGACCACCATTTCTCAGATCCCTCTGATAGATCTGCAGGGTCCCAGGTAAATTAGTGGACAGGAAGTACAGGAAGAGACAACTAGGCCCTGGAAAAGTCAACATGAAGGAAGAGGGAGTTTGGGCATTTGGGTAAAGGACCCTAATCAGACCCTGGAGAAAGAGGTGGACTCAAAGATGACTTCCAATATATAGAGGGTGTCATGAGAAATAACTGAAAAAGAAACAAGATGTGACCCTGTTCTCCATACATTGGAGAAGTATATCACAGTAGTTATAGGAAATCATACATTTACTTTGGATAAAGCCAACTGGACTATTACCTTATTCAATAAATAATTCAATTATTTAATTCAGTAAACACTTATTTATGAAGGAAGACTTGGCGATCACAGCCAGGAAGGCAAAAAATTGATTATGAAGCCATATGATAAGTGCAGAAAGAAAAGTATATACAGAACCCAGGGACTGCTCTGGGGAGGAATGGAGTGACAATTTCCTCCTTCAGGAAGGAAGCCTGGAGGAGGTAACCAACAAGATGGGTTTTGAAGGGTAAATGGGAGTTCACTAGTAGGGCAAAGGGCCTGGGCTTATCTTCAGTGGTCAGCAGTGCATGGTTTGTGGATGGCTCAGAGGTAGAAGAACAAAGGCAGCTTTCCACATTCAATTTCCAACAGACAAACGTGTTGATTTGATGGTGGGTGGAGCTGAGCTCTTGGATTCATCATCAGCTTTGGAGATGATAGCACCCACTGGGGCCCTGGCATGAAGCACCCTTAGAAGCCACAAGTTCCAGCAAGATAGATCAGTCATAGAAGTTGTATTTTTCTCTGAGTCTTTGTACATAGAAGTAACCAAAGAACAAATAGAAAACAGCACGTCCAAAGCTGGTCATCAGCAACTGTAACTAATAGGACTCCAAGTTGGGGTCGTATTGGCTCAGGGGCCCTCTACCTGCTGGAAAAGTTTCTACATTATCTTCACACAAGGGCATTCATCCCCTAGGGTGGCTCTCTCTGCCTGAGCCCTGAGCTTTCAGTGCTGAGACCTCATTTGTGGAGATGGCCTCTCTAGGAAGCTGGTGCCCATGGCAACCCCTTACCTGACTCAACAGAGTGATGCAGACCAGACCTTCAGCACATTGACCAACACAGGTCTTGAGCGATGACTCAAGTCTCCTGGTCTACAGCTGGTCTTGCTTCTGAGAACCCACCTTTGACTACGGAGGGCTCTGTCTGGGTATCCATTGGTGAGGGCAGCCCTGAAGTCAGTATTACCCCTTTGAAAAGAGCAGATGTCAATCTTGTCACTTTACATTAACTTCAGCGAAGAGGGACTGACAGAAACATGATGCTGGGTGAACTATATTTGACTGATATTCTGTCAAATATCGCATAGGGTTGTGATCCACAACTTTTCCCATCTGCTGCTCTGGTCTGAGTCACTGAATGCACAATAGCATAATTACCATATCTTGTTCGAGTTCTCTACCACCTGATCAGAGCACGTGAATGTGAAATGTGCCCACAGAAAAAGGAAGCCCAGGCCGGCTGGGTGCAAGAGCAAGGCTATCCCTCAGTTCTTCCCTTGGGGAGAGCCACCGAGGGAGGGGATGGTCCCAGAAGATGTCCAAGCTCTTGTCCAAGAAGGTGGATATCCTGGAAACAAAGGAGGAAGGTGGAAGATCAGGAGTAAGGAGTGGGATTAAGATCACACAAACCTGCAGCCCTTAGAAACTGGCTTAATCCACTTTATAAAGAGTTGGGAGGGTTTTTCTCTCTGTGAATATAATACCTTGCACATCTGATCAGCTCTTTTCCCAGAACATTTCAAAGCTCTCTGCAAATACAGCAGTCTCCTTAGATTAGAGCACGGCCTATTATTACCTGGCTTTGGAGACACCCCAGGTCAGCAGGTCACCTGGGGCCCTCTGAAATAAGACAATTCCCTTACAATAAAAAGCCTGGTGTGATGTGGTTTGTCTAACTAGTGGTTTTCAAACTACATGAGTCATGGGACCCTAAAAACACATACACAGCCTGAAGCTAAACTCCTAGTTCAGAACAAAGTAAAACTATTCTGGTTATCACCAAAGTAGGATATGGGGGCAGGAGGGGGGCAAAAATGGGTCTACTTGATGCCCCCGCCCCCTGAGCCCCAGGACTTCCCAGCCACAGTCACGTCCCCACACCCAAGCACAGGTACATTTTTCTGGGAAGCTAACAGAACTTCCGTTTCTTGAGGGTACCTCCTGAAGTCTGGTACCTAATCTCATTTCGCTCATCTAGTGTTGTTTTCATAATGAGGGCCCCCGCCCAAATGATATGAGTTTTGTGTCAAACCAAGTGCAAAATAAAAACTTGGGGTCCTTTGTACAAGAATGACGGAGAATTTCAGGATGGGAACTGCAGAGCGTTAAACCTCGCACAGGTGGCACACCCAGGAAGCCAGCCCTGATTTCATGCCCCGCAAAACCTGCGTCTGCCCTTTTCTCCACCTTTCCAAAGACGTGCCAGTAATTTCAAAGGAACCCCGGGATCCCCTGCACATTTTCTTTGAACCTAGAGAGTTGGGCTTGTCAAGCTTGCAGCCTCATGGGCCTGAAGTTCCTTCTGGAAGCCGGGCTGGGCCTCCTGCATCTTGCTTTCATATAGAAGAAAGGCCTGAAGATGAATGACTGCATTTGCAAACAGAAACTAGAGCCGACTTTAGAATCTGCTGCATATTCAGGACTTGGCACCCCAGAGGCACTTGGGGAAGTTGTGGCTCAATCTTAAAACCCCCAGGGGACTGGATAGAATCATTTCAGGGTGCTCCCTGAGGGCCCGGGCCTCGCACACTCCTTGCCTAGGTTCCCCACAATCCTGGGCTGTGGTGATTATGTCTACTGAGTAAACACAGTCTCTGTTCCAACTAGACAGACTGCTCGTGGCTCTGTGACCATGTGACCATCACTACAAATGACAGATCTTCGTACATCAATTCCCCTGCCCAGAACGTCTTCTTCCCTTCTCTTACCCAGGCCTTAGCCACGCGCCAAAGGCCTGCTGAAGTGTTCCCTTTGGTGGCCCTGCCTTCAAGATGGAATAGGCTGCCTTCATTGTGATGCTAAGGAGTGACATTCCTGGAATGTCTGGCTTGGGGCCGGACCACCAGCTACTGAGTGTACCTGCCACATTACCCAGAAAGCAGAAACCACCCGCAGTATAGAAAACAGACGGCCTCGAAGGCAGGAATTGGTTCTGCAGGAGATGCAAGTGCTATGAAGCCAAACGGGGCATTTGGTCCAGGTCCACCTAGCAATAAACAGAGTAGGAAGCCACCAGCACTGTCGGCAGCCGGGGGGGGGGGGGGGGGGGGGGGGGGGGGGGGGGGGGGGGGGGTCGGGAGACGGCCGGTGGCCCTTCCTTACAGGATCCCTTCTCTCTACAAAGCAGCCCCAAGCCTAACCCAGCAGGAAGCCTGGGAGACACAGCCTGCAGGGTAGCCGCTCCCAGACACAACAGAGCAGAGGCCAGGGACGAGGGGACCTGAGGACAAACAAGCCCTGGATTGCATGGGGGGGGGGGCTGCATGGTGCTCTGGGGGAGGCCCAGAGGGGCCTCTGAACTTGAACCTCTGAAAACCTTTCCAGCCTTGAGAGTGATAGGAACACTTTACCTTTCTCAGCCATTCAGATGATAATGGCCTTAGAAATCATGTTTTTCATGCTCAGTAAAATGACAGTAGAAAATCTTTCCATTGGATATGTAATGTCCCACTGGGTTGATTTCTTTTAATAACTTAGGAGAAACGTTGTGTTTTCTGACTTGCAGATTCACTTCCTTTTAGGAGACAATGAGAATTATATAACGCATCATGTTTCCCTTTTTGCCTTAGTGGCCAGGAAGCTCCGAACTAATTTCAAACTTCCTAAATGCACGTTTTTAATTATATACTATCCTCTTCTACATCTCTTTAAATGCACAATTTCTAATTTGACCCTCTTATTGACTGGATGTGTTGTAAGACACCTCAAGTGTTCTTAAGTAGCAGAGAAGTCTAACTCGGCTTCTTCTGAGTATCAGACGACCCCAACAGGTCCTACCTCTAATTCTTCCTGACATTTGGTCCCTGTCTGTTCCCCTTCCCCCACAAAACTCCCTAGTGATTTGTCATTTTCCCACGTTGAGAAAGCCACAGGTCCTTCCCACTTCTGCATGTCACTCTCTAACTCTTAAATTGTCACTGCACGTCTTTCACTTCCCTTTACACTGCCCTTGTCGGAGATTTCCTCTCCAACGGGGCATGAACCCTTCCCAGGCAGTGCCGGCATCATGGGGCCCCCTAAAGAGGAAGCCAAAAGCCTGGACTGAGAAGTGAGGACCCCTGGAGGTGGAGGGCTGGCATGTGGGCATGACGGGTAGCCCTCAGAGGCTGTGGGTCACTGACCTGGTTTGAATCCAGCTCTACCACTCGCCTGCTGTGACCAATGGGCACCTGCTGTGCCCGCCAGCTTACCTATGCACTGATCCTTTCCCTGCCTTTGCTAACGGTGCCCCAGTTTTTCTCTAGGGATGACTCCCCTCCCATAATCTCCGGTCTGCATGGGATTGACTTTCAAAGTGGCATGTCCTATCTGCCGAAGATATGGTGAGGTGACCCATCCAAACCCATGAGACTATCTCTTCCAAGGGTGGGGCGGCAAGCTAGAGCTCATTTGTCTTATCTACAATCCCCAGTGAGCTTGTCCATCTGCTCCTACTACCTCCAGCCCCAAAGCGGAACTTATCCTTGTCCTCACATGGCCTGCATACTTGCATTGTCCTTGGCATTTTAATAATGAGTTTCTGTTGCTGCCCTCAAGCCCCAAGTGACACAGGGCCCCATCCTGAGACAGTTATGTAACCTCCTTGAGTCTCAGGTCCTCCATCTGTACACACATGATGGGGTGAGGGGTGATGTGCTCAACCCATCATGGGTGTTCCACAAAGATTTCATCCCTCCTTCCCTGCCCTGCAGAAAAAGTGACCTTCAAAAGGTGATGGGACCCACCCCCAGAGCCCCCCGTTCCACAGGTGTCCAGGGGCAAGCATCAATGGTGATGTCTCCTGAGACCTCATCTTCATCTTTAGGACCTCTCCACTCTTTAAGGAATTCCTGGGGATCTCACCAAAGGATGAGGAGTGGCTCACCTGTTTCAGTGGGAGAGAAGCAGAATCTCAAAAACACTTCTCATGAGGAATGAAGACGTGAGGTTCTCTAGCTGCGGCCTTTGCCAAAAGTCCTGGCGCAGGCTCCTGCACACGGCACTGCTGTGCTCAGTGGATTCCTCCCATTGTAAACCTACAACCAACTTTGTTTTCGGACCATATGACAAGTAGCCTTGGCTCTGAGGGGCCTGCTGTTTCCCATGGTGACTCACTCTTGGTAGGCACTGAAGATCCTTCGATCCTCCAAAAAGGCTCAGCAAGCATCCTCTTCCCTGGTCAGCATGAGCCCGGAGTTGGATGTGGCTCACATGCCCAGCTGCCTCCCTGGGTCCTTGTGGAATACTCAGCCAGTCTCCAGAGAGCACTGTTCCCGATGAGAGAGTGGGAGCTAACTAGTGATGTTCCCGAGCCCACAGTGGGCTCCACGGGGAACCCACTGGCGGTTCCAAAGGGCTGGCCACAGAATCTTCTCAAAATTAATAACTACCAATGATCTCACTGTTGTTTAGTGCTTCACGTAAGGTGAGAACTAAGTTCATCAGCCTCACTTTACACATACAGAATCAGGCCTAAGCAATTAAACTTGGCCAAGGTTGCATGGCTATTAAGAGATAAAGAATCTCACCCGGGTTGACATGATGGCAAAGCCTGTGCTCTTCCCCACTATGCTCTATTGTGTCTCTCATACTCCCTGGGGGGACCGCCACTCACAGTCATCAGGTGGTCACTAGCCTCCCGGAGATCCTGGAGAGTAAAGAGAACCAAGCTCCAATTGTGTTGCTCGGCAGCAAAGTGGCTTTGGAATGTGGAGTTCCTCCCTGGTTCCCAATTCCCTCCTTTGCAGGGTGGAGGACAGGACATCCCCTCTGCCTCAGTGGAATGAGGTCATCTACAGCATTCCACACAGAAGCACTGTGACAGGTATTGCTGGCCCACAGTGAGGAGATGCCAGAAGGAAAGGAAGAGAACAATGAGGAGCGACAGGAAGGACATGGATCCCATGCGGACCCGCTGGGACCTGGATGCAGTTGACCCCCTCCTGCCTCCTGCTGCTCTGAGCTGGGGGTCCCAGCCGTGGCTCTTCTTGAAGGAGCCAATACGGGGTGCAGAACAACAGGATTCTGCAAGTGCATATGACGGCTTCCTCCTCTGGGTCTCCAAAGAGTCCTGCTGGTTCCTTTTCCCATGTCACCTTGGGCCTAAAGATCTTCCTGCTTCAACTGAGAAGGGGCTGGAGAAGCTGGAGATGGGAAGGGAAGGTCAGACTTCGAACTTCCTGCCCCGGCCTCCCCCACAGACCCAGTGACCACAGTATTTTCTCTGCCCTGTTCTGGCAAGCCGAGTGGCTTCCCCTCACCCACCCTGTGGCTACCTCCTCATTACAGAACAAAGGAATCTGGCTCTTTCCCTCCAGTCCAGAGAGGGTTCCTAATTGGCTTTCCATTAAAGAGAAAATAGACTACTGTTTCCACCTCATTATTTATGAGCCTTTCTGGAAGTGCATTTCCATGCACTCTGGGATTACTCACGCCCATTTTGCTTGGCCATATTTTATGATCTGTTTTATTTATTCAGGGCCTCTATTGGGTACTCACATCTGAAACCAATTAAAAACCAAGAAGTAGGAAAAACCAAATAAACACCTGGAGATGTCCAAACCCAGTCTTTCTGAAGCCTGTGATTGGGAGACTGGCATGGCCATGCCACTAGTCTAGGCCATGGGAAATGGGGACCTTCCTCCTAGAGACATCAGGTGATGAGGCCACACAGATGGCAGTGTATACATTCAGAGACCTGTTGACAGAGCTTGGGCTGTGATTGCCTGGTTCATTGGCTCACCTGGGATCTCTGTGTGCATGGCAAGGCTCACAGATTCATTTGTGAATGCCCCTCTCTGCCTGGCACCCAGTAAGAACTCAAAAATTCTTTGCTCAGTCTTGCATTCATTACCATCATAACTGCTGAAGCAACAATATGGAGAACCATCTCTATGACTTTGGGAATTATCTGCCTTTTAAAAACACTGCCCCTAGCTCTGCTCTGAAAGCATTCTTAGGGGTTGACATGCTCCCTTTTCTTTTCCTTTTCTTTTTCTTTTTGTTGTCAAAGAAACCTTTAATGAGGATTTGAGGTGCAAGAGGAAGATGCAGAGGACCGGGCCTCAGTCCCAGCCACCTCTTGTATCCATGGCTTCGTGTAGGTTTTCAAGTCAGTTCTGCTGCTGCTGAGTGTGAGGCTTATCTCGTCTGTGTTCCTCATAAGTGTCACCATCAGTGGGCAGCTCATGGCAGCACAGGGCAAGTGGCAGAGGTGAGGGCAAGCCCTCTCAATGACAGTCTCCCCCTCCAGCATGAGAAGCCCTGATGACTGGTCTGGGAAGGTTCTCAACCAGTCTCGGCAGCAGGTGGAAGTAGGCAGTGATCCCAGTCTACCACCAACCCCACTTCTTCAGAGTCCACCCTATTGTTAGAGCCAGCTACCCTCCCGCTCCCGACTTCCCCTAATACACTCCCTTTCAACTGCAGAAAAGCAGCTGCCAAGCTTGGTTTTTCCAGAGACCTGCAGTATATCATCAAGACATATCCTGGTGGGGATAGGGGTCTCAAGGAGAGGAAGGCAGGTGTTCCCTTCTTTTTGGGGGGCTCTGAAACCATTCCTCTCATCTTTCTAGGATAAGCTCCAGAGTTCATGTCCATGGACAAGCCATCCTGCAAGCCTTTTTGTCCATGTAAGATGCAGAGAGGCCCCTCTTTCCTTCTACCTTCACTGTCCATCCTCCAGCATCAATCCCTGCTGGAGCTGGAGGCCTCTCTGCCCCACTTCCCACCTTCACCCTAGGGAGTCAGTATATTGGTTACTGGTCTCTGTCCTAAAGCCAAATGCCCCTTTCCTCCCCTTACCCTGAGCTGGGTGCTCAGACGGTATGGGGAGTGACAGGTGCAAGGGCCAAGAGCAGTCTTTGGGACAGCAGCAAGGTGGCAGAATGCTGTGCATTGTGGAACTTTGTGGTGTTTCTGTCGGGGTTAGAAGAAATGATGCAGGGTGAGGGGTGTATGAAATAGGGGGAGAGGTCAAAAAAGGTACTGATTTCTGGTTATAAATTAAATACATCATGAGGATGTAATAAACAGCATGGTGACTATACTCAATAATACTGCATCATGTATTTGAAAGTTGCTAAAAGTAGATCCTAAAAGTTCTCATCACAAGAAAAAAATGTATAACTATGTATGGTGATGAATGTGAACTAGACATATTGTGATCATTTCACAATATGTACAAATATTGAATCATTAGATTGTACACCTAAAACGAATATGTTATATGTCAGTTATACCTCAGTAGAAAAAAACTTACGAGGGGCACCTGGGTGGCTCAGTCGGTTAAGCCTCTGACTTCGGCTCAGGTCAGATCTCACGTTCATGGGTTCAGGCCCCGCATCAGGCTCTGTGCTGACAGCTAGCTCAGAGCCTGGAGCCTGCTTCCAGTTCTGTGTCTCCTTCTCTCTCTGCCGCTCCCCCTCTCATGCTCTGTCTGTCTCTGTATCAAAAATAAATAAAACATTTAAAAAAAAAGAAAAGAAAAAAACTTACGAAAGGCATTAACTTAGCACATAAAAAAATGAAAGAAATGATGTACATCACATCTCTGACTTTTTTTCTTCCCAAGATATTTGTGGCATTTGTTGTAATCTGATTTCTCTCTCTCTCTCTCTCTCTCTCTCTCTCTCTCTCTCTCTCTCTCTCTCACACACACACACACACACACACACACACACACACACACACACACAATAGGGGAGGGAACTGGGCCCCATAATTCTTAGGGCTAATGCTCCTTACAGACGTATCCCCCCCATCTCTACCTTTCCTTAGTAATTTATATCAATCATTTCTTCATTCATTCACTTACTCATTTGTTCATTAATTCAGCAATGTATTGAGTGTGTCGATGTGGCACACACTGGCCGTACATCTGATGTAATGTTCAGTCAATCCCTCTCCACCTGAATTTATAGGAGAACCATAGAAGAATCTACAGAAGTTCTATAGAACAATGATAAAAACCATCAAGTCTCGAGACAAAAAGGGAACTAGGAAACCAACACAATTCTACCTGTCCACAAACCATGGTTTCCAAATTTGAGGTCTGTCTCCTATATCTTGGTCACATTCTGGCGAACATTATAATGTCTTACTGCTACTGAGTGACTGGCCTGATGATTTTGAATATGAGAAGCAAAGATACCCAATCTCCCTTTTTCTCTCCTTTCTTCAGCAGCACATGAGGACTGACAATGGTGAGGATTCAGGGAGCAGTTGGGTCACATGACAGGAGAATGGGGAGAAGACCGCCAGCACAGCCACTGACTGGATCCTTCTCTTTTTTTTTTTTTTTTATGTTCTTTATTTATTTTTGAGAGACAGAGAGAGACAGTGGGAATAGGGGAGGATCAGAGAGAGAAGGAGACACAGAATGTAAAGCAGGCTCCAGGCTCTGAGCTAGCTGTCAGCACAGAGCCCGATGCAGGGCTCGAACCCACAAACCGTGAGATCATGACCTGAGCCAAAGCCGGACGCTTAACTGACTGAGCCACCCAGGACCCTGGATCCTTCTCAAAGAAGGCTTGAGGTTAGTGACGTCGAGGTAGACTGAAAGCAACTGAATTGTTCTGCATGATAGTGGGAGAAAATGTTGGAATTCCTGTACTGTTGGTGCTGGGGACCCCACTGGCCACTGGGGAAGGCTTCTTAGATTAATATTTGTAAATTCCTGAAACAAAATATACAGGATGGAAAGGAAGCCAATTATATTAGAACACAGTTATCAATATATTTTTTAATTGTGGTGGGGTAATTTAGTGCTACTTTATAAACAACACATTTAAATAATAAAGCACTGCATTTTAAATATAGGCAACATTAACTCATATTTTATTTTTTAAATATAAAAATTTTAAGTTTATTTATTTACTTTTGAGAAAGAAAGAGTGCAGGGGAGCGAGAGAGAGAGAGAATCCCAAGCAGGCACCATGCTGTCAGTGCAGAGCCCCATGCAGGGCTCAATCTCATGAACTATGAGAGCATGACCTGAGCCAAGATCTAGAGTTGGATGCTTACCGAACTGAGCCACCCAGGTGCCCCTAAAGAATATTCATATGATGGTTATTGTTTCTTGGCTTGCCCCTGGCCAATGTGACATGTTTCTCTTGGAAATAACAATGCACACATCATGTTGGACACTCAACTCAGTTGATTTTTTTTAATGTTTATTTATTCTGAGTGAGAGAGAGCACAGTGGGGGAGGGTTAGAGAAAAGTAGGGGGGAGAGAGAATCCCAAGCAGGTTCCGCACTGTCAGGGCAGAGCCTAATGTAGGGCGCAATCTCATGGATCATGAGATCATGACCTGAGCCGAAACCAAGAGTTGGATGCTTAACCAACTGAGTCATCCAAACACCCAGACATTCAGTTGCTTTTGTTTTTAATTTTGATGGTTCCAATGCCTGATTCACAAGGAGACATTGCTGCAAAATTATTTTTAAAGTCCACAGCTTGCTTTACAAGGAATGCCTAAATCCTCCAAAGTTTATGGAGTTAATCTCCAATTGTGGGAACACACAACTGTAGCATTTGGTGGCTGAACTACTAGGGTCCAGAGTTGCTCCAGAGTTGGCAAGTTATGACTCATAAGTATCTGCAGACAGGAATGCTGTGCTGTTCTGCAATCTAGGGGACAGTCAAATAGCTAGCATGGTGTCAAAGTAGAGTACAGAAGATACTTCAAGATCTGTTAATAACTGGATATGAAATATAAAATGCAATATAAAATATATATATAAATATCTGGATTTCTTGTGGTGACGAAGTCGCAGGTACTACTGATTTGTTTTCTCCACTCACAAGCGGAGGAAATACTAAAATTCAGTAGAAGGTTATCAGAAAGGTATCATTTCCTCCCATCCACGTTCCCAGACCCCACAGAACACCTTGGAAGTCCACCAATACCAATTAGAAGAGGATGAGGAGGAGCAGAGATAAAAAGTCAGCCAGACAACACAGAAAACAGATCTAAAAAATTTCAAACATAGGGCAGCCCATGGAACAATCTCAGCACACAGAGCCCAGGAAGGCCTTTAATGAACAAGACTGGCCTCATCCTAATGTTTGAGCTGTAATGACTCAGACCCCTTTTCTCCTGGCAAAATCCTTAGCCAAGTCTCTTCCTTCCCATTTGTACTTAAAATGAGTGGGGTTTGTAGCAGAAAGGAAGGGGCTGTATTTCGTGATCGGGTCCATCCATGGAGACTGTAGATCTGTCTGTAATGGAACTGATTGAGCTGAAGCGGGAACCTGGGCCAGAGAAGTAATGTTCACCTGGAAATTTGCAGACCCTCAGGGAGGGCTTTGGTCCTCCACGGGGCATGGAGTACAGGTCCAGATGGATCTCATTTAGATCTCAGCATCCCAGGGACCCCCTGCAGATGGTGGGTGGCATCTAGAAAGCTCACAGAGCCTTTTGCATAGGAGAAAATCAATAACTCATGGCTCTAATGTCTAAGAAGCCGGAGGAGGTTGAGGAACTGGCTATACTGGTCACCACCTCCCTGCCTTCTCACTTGCTTTTTTCATGGCACACAGCCCTTCCCTGTGGCTCGGGCATCCAGAAGAGAGGTGAGGCCTGACTTGGTTTATGGTGCTCCCGTCACCAGAGCTAAGGGTTTGGCCCGTACAGAAATCTGAGCGACAAACTGGCTGCTGGCAGTTGCCACGCCAGGCCGTGTTTGCTAAAGAAGCTCTAATGAGAAGCCGACAGATGAATCCCCTTTGCCCTGTCCTGCCTCCAGCAAGCCGGCCGCTTCCCCGCGTGGTCTTCTCCACGCTGTTTTCTAAGTTTTCCTCCTAATCTCCACCTCAATTCCTCGTTCCCATTCTTCTGAATGTTCAAGTCACGACCTTTGCGGTTTATGGGCCACCGGAGACTGAACTAAATGTGTTAGCTCTGAGTCCAAACAAGTAATAGCCGGCCAATTAAATTAATAATCCATATTGTTACAGTGTTTAACCACGGCCGTTTCCTCAGCGGTCTGTTTAAATCACAGCCAAGGCCTGACCTATTAAAATGAATAACTGGAATTATGAGAAACTCCATTTAATAAACACAGCGAGGAACGCAGCACAATTGGGCATGAAATATTTATTACCACTTGAAGCAGAGAGCTGTTTGGGACTTTAAGATGGCATTAATGAATGCGTTTTAATTTCTGGCTCACGAGGTGGGAGGTGGGGCTGGAACTGAGGGCCCTTTGGCAGATTCCTGGAAAAAGCAGCTCGTGTTATATTATTACATTGCGCCGGGGCTATCTGTTTATGCGTGGACCTCTGCATAGGAGACTAGTACTTGCTCAGTGAATGCTTGCTGGATGGACGGAGGGGTGGATGGGTGACACGTAAAGCATTTTGACACTGTAATATCCACACTTCAGCGATAGAGGACAGATAAAACACTTAGCACTGTGCCTGAGACATGCTAAATCCTCAGTAAACGGTACCTGTCATTACAGTTTGGAGAGCGAAGTCTGGTTAATTTACTGGAAAGTCGGCACTCGCGTTTGGCAATTCCTCCAGAGCCCGAGAGCTGCCCTAGGACCCAGACTGGCCCATTTATCTTTATGTGCACTTGGAAGCCTGTTTTAGATTAGATGTTCTTTGGTTGAGTATTCTGGGCTTTTCTCAGAATGGAGTATTTCTTTTCCATGCTTTCTCAAAGCTCAACATCTGATCTCTGCAGTTGCCCCGACATGTCCCGTTTTCCCAGGTAGGATTCTATTTCCCTTTTCCCAGACCTCAGCTCTGACATTCTGATAATGGGTTTGGAAATTGTGGTTGCTGTAATGACAGCCCTTAGCAAGTCTTGTAACCACCAAGTCAAGCCGGGTTTGTTATCGGGGATCTATGAGCGTGATAGCTGGGTCTTCTCTACAGGAGACCCCCCCCCAATGGGAAACTAAGGGGTCACCTCCTGCAGGACTTGCTTTCCAGAGAAAGTGGACAGCAGGCAGACCAAGCCATGTGCTGACGGAACACACTGGACATTGTGAGGGCCTACGCCGGGAAGGTGGTGACTCTAGAAGGCCTCGCCTTTGTAACCCCTTCTGGAACATTCAGCAGACATCTCCTGGAGACCACAGAAATACCCTTCAGCTCCAGTCACCACATACTCACGCCTAAAATTAAATATACTAATGAATGCAAGGCAGACAAAGGATGGTCTCATTTTGAATAGGCAGAATCTTGAAAATAGAAATAGAGGAATGTAAGGGTGTTTTTCTTTCCATGAGGGAAGGATGGCTCTGACCTGATGGAGGATTTGATTGTGTCTCACCACCTCTCCACTGCGTTCAAACACTAAGAATGATCCCAAAGAGGAAAAGCGTCCTAAGTGGCCAGCATGTCCTCATGGGGCGTGAGATGGGAAATTTGCCTGACCCTGAGTGAGGCCTCAGAGGGCTCTGTCGGTCTGTACTCCGCAGATCTCCTGTTGTCAGTGTTAGTGTCTGTGACTTCAGTCTCTTTAATCCTTAAAGATGCTTACAGGATAATGGATGTCATGGCTGCATTGGGCTCCTGCTTCCCTGTGTGTTGGAGGGAGGCGTTTGTCAAATAAAAGATGTCTCTGCCAAAGGGACCTTCACGGTGGAAGCCTTCAGAATTAAAGAAAAACCGGGGTAGAGTTGTTCCTTATCACCTATTCCTCCCCCTCTTAGCTGTGAGCTCCTACAGTGTTAGCCTGTGTCTTATTCATCTTTGTATTCTCCGCTGTGACTTGTACAGGACATAACATCCTTCTGGTTCTAAGCAAACATTTGTACATCATAGAAAACCACCATTTATGGAGTCTTTATAATAGCCAAGCCCTGTGCTAAGTTCCTTGCCTGGGCTCTCTCATGTCATATTCCCAACCACACTATGGCTTTCTGTCACCATGCCTCCTTTTATAGATGAGGACATTGAGACATAAAGAAGCGGAGCACTTGTCCGTGATCACCTGGGTAACAAGTGGAAACCCTGGAATTTGAACCCTAGTCTGAGTAATTTCAGCACCTTGGCTTTCATCACCATGTTGCTCTGTCTCCAAGGGAAAAAGTTACATGGATACATAGCTTCATCCTCAAGAGTTTATAGTCAGGGCACCTGGGTGGCTCAGTTGGTTGAGGATCCAACTTCGGCTCAGGTCACGATCTCACAGTTCGTGGGTTCGAGCCCCGCGTCAGGCTCTGTGCTGACAGCTAGCTCAGAGCCTGGAGCCTGCTTTCAATTCTGTGTGTCCTTCTCTCTCTGCCCCTCCCCTGCTCATGATTTGTCTCTCTGTGTCTTTCAAAAATAAATAAAAGTGTTTAAAAATTAAAAAAAAGAGTTTATAGTCAAGTAAACGAAACAGATACACAAAGAGGTCATTAATTACAGTGCGTTAAATGAGCCCCGCCCTGGTGGCCAGGTAAATACCAAGGTGGTTCAAACAATCTAATCTGGAGGGAATTAGGGCAGCTTCCTGGAGGAGGTGAGATCTGAACTTATTTTATTAAAGGGTGAGAGGTTGGGCAGACAAAATGTTAAGTGACAAAAGACTTTCCAAGCAAAAGGAAGAACGTGGATGATAGGAAAAGGCCTTTGGATACAACACCTTGGTAGGATAACTCTTAGCAGTGAAAAGACAGCAGGGCCCGATTACCACGTAGTAGGAGGAAGGCATCCATCTAGCTGCTGCTGAGTTCTTCCTTATGCCTTCGACTAGAGATGCTGATCATTTCCTCCCTGTCCCTCCCACGCCCACTTCCCACAGACTTCTCCTAATGGACAACTCTATAGGGGCAGGCAGATACCCTACAGACAAAGCCTAGACGATTCTACCCCACCTCCAGCCATTTAATTTAAACTGAGCTCATCAGGTCCTCTCCCCCAGGAACTTGCATGTAAAGCACTAAGAGCAAATCAGTTATCTCTGGAGAACTGAACCGACAGGTCACACAGACACAGAGACTGAGGTTGCCAGAATCATGGGCAAGGGATTAGGAATCAGCAAAGCCGATGACCAAGAAAAGAGAAATAAACAAGTGCAGAGAAGAAATAACAGAGAAAAGAGAATGCAGACCGGGCCCCAGCCGATGCAGAATCGAGGGTGACTGCCTTGGCTACTGAATCTTGGGTCATTTCTTGCCTTGAGATGGCACACGTGTCATAACAAACCCCTCTTTACTTAAAGCCACTTCATGGGGTCTCTGAAGACACTGAGAGACTTGAGAGAAGACGCATCATTTCAGGGGTGGGTAGGCAAGGCGTCTCCATGGTGCCGAGCATGCCTCCCAGGCTGTCCTTGAACTCAGTCTGGCTCTGACAGAAGGCGGTACCATGCCTTAACCAGACCTAATGGAAAACAGCCCTGTATCATTGTTAAGTCTGTATATAATTATAGAAAGACACAGTCTTTGCAGGACATCTTTGAGAGTTCGACTTTTATAGCAGGTTGAGCCTTTATCTACACAATAAATTGTTGCAGTTATGGTTACCTAGGGCTTGTCCATCAACAGTGTGGTGTGTTCTGCAGAGCATCTATACTGATACTTCTAATTCCAAAGATGACTTTATTTAACTGCATCAGTGGGGATTGTTAACCCAATACCAACATTTCTAAAATAATCGTTAAAAAAAGAGTAAATGCAAACTGAGGTTGTAACTTTTTCAGGCGCAAAAACTCTGGTTTTGATGTGCCAATGTCATTAAATCATCACTGCAAGGTAAATATCAAACCACATATACTTATACAGTCACATAAATGTCTATCAAAAACCTAAGGCGCCTGGGTGGCTCAGTCTATTAAGTGTCCAACTTCGACTCAGGTCACGATCTCACAGTTCGTGGGTTCAAGCCCCGCGTCGGGCTCCCTGCTCTTGGCACAGAGCCCACTTTGGATCCTCTGTCGTTTCCCCCACCCTGCTCCTCACCCACTTGTGCTTTCTCTCTCTCTCTCTTTCAAAAATAAATCAATATTTAAAAAAAATTTTTTTTAACTATATGAATTTCTTGTCCCAGACCAGGCATCAATCTATATCCAGAGACCCCTAGTGTTAGTGAAAAACGGTATTTATAGACCACAGTCTAGAAAAATGGAGTTCTCTTGGTGGTTGGATTTGTCGTTGTTTCTAGGTGTTTAAGTGGAAAGTATTGGAAAATATTTTTTTGAGGGAAACTACATCATTAACTTATACTGAATATCTAATTTTAACTTACTTGATTTTATATATTTATTTCTTTGATGGTGGAAATCTTGGTTCCTAAGAACACAGACCTAAGTACTCATTTGAGATATTGGGAATAATTTCCAAATAATAATATCTATATTAATACTAACAATATGACTTTCAAAGTACAAAATGACAGTGGAGCATCTGTCCTATCATAGAGCAAAGCTATCAAAGACTTCTGAAATTAAGTCCAAAGGACACAGCACTGACTTGAAATGGCTCCCCAATGGCCAAAGGTGAAGAAATTTCAGCATAAAAAGTAATAATAACTATATTGAATCAAAACACATCATATATTTCCAAATCCATGAACACATAATGATGCTTTTAAAGTAATTCTTGGGTGCCTGGCTGGCTCAGTCAGAAGAGTATGCAACTCTTGATCTCAGGGTTGTGAGTTCAAGCCCCACCTTGGGTGTGGAGCCTACTTTTAAAAAAATTAAAAAACTATCATAGATAATTTTTAGAAGAGGCTAGGGCACTAATTCCCTTGTCAAAAGCTGCAAAATTAAGGAACAATCAAGTATTTTCTGGCCTTTCTACCAGGAACTTTATTCGAGAATAACAATGTAACTGATACAGAAAAGTTGTCTTTTATAGACTTTTCAGCTAATCCATGCAAAACAACGACAGGATTAGGGGCGCCTGGGTGGCTCAGTCGGTTGAGCGACCGATTTCAGCTTAAGTCATGATCTCACCATTCCCAAGTTTGAGCCCCAGGTCAGGCTCTGTGCTGACAGCCTATTTCTGGGGGGGACTGCTTCAGATTGTGTCCCCCTCTCTCACTCTTCCCCTTCCCACCTGTGCTATCTCTCTCTCTCCAAAATAAGCATTAGAAAAAATAAAGCCACCTTGGTGGCTCAGTCGGTTAAGTGTCTGACTTCAGCTCAGGTCATGATCTTGCACTTCATGGGTTCAAACCCTGTGTTGGGCTCTGTGCTGACAGCTCAGAGCTGGAGCCTGCTTTCAATTCTGTGTCTCCCTCTCTCTGCCCCACCCCTGTTCATATTCTGTCTCTCTCTCAAAAATAAATAAAGATTAAATAAAATTTTTAACAAACACACAAACATGAAAAACTAGATATCTGAACACGGGATACCTACAGGTATATTAACAAATTATCATTATTTGTTTTTTAAGTAGGCTTCACACCCAGCATGGGGCCCAATGCAGGGCTTGAACTCATGACACTGACATCAAGACCTGAGGTGAGATCAAGATTGGACACTTAACCAGCTGAGCCACTCAGGGACCCCAATTATTGTTATTTTTAAGTTTGGTAATAATATCATTGTTATGTTATAACAATATAAAGAATCCTTTTACATTTAATATATATATACTGGAAATGTATGATGGATATGATGCTTAAGATTTGATTTAAAATAATGTGGTGTAGGGGCACCTAAGTGGCTCACTTGGTTGAGTGACAGACTCTTGATTTCCACTCAGGTAGTGATCCCAGGGTCGTGGGTTGAGCCCCGCATCAGGCTTTGCAGTGAGCATGGGAGCCTGTTTGAGAGTCTCTCTCACTCCCTCTGCCCCTTCCCCACTCATGCTCTCCTCTATATCTCAAATTTTAAAAATTTAAAATAATTTTTTGATAAAATAATGTGGTGTATATGTCATGGATGTGAAGGGGAAGCAGGATGATATAAATGAAGCAGGAAGGGCCACATGTTGTAAATGTGGAAGTGGGGTGATGGCTGTGGAGGGATTAGTCGCTGCGTTTATGGGTTTCTTTTTCGTTTCCATAATAAATTTAAAAAACAAATCCAAAACCTTGGCCAACCAACATTTGCAAAATAGCCTCCCTAGTGATCAAACAAATGCAAATTAAAAATGATAAGATACAATTTTCAATTTATCAAACTGGCAAAAGTAAAAAGAATGTTAATACTCAGTGCTGGTGAGGATGTGGCAAACAGGTATTTTTCTGCATTCCTGGTTTACTTGATATGACCTTAGTATTACCTTACTAGAAAGCATCTTGGCAATATGAATAAAAATCTCTAAATATGTGGGTGCCCTTTGCCCTAGGAATTCTACCTCTACTAATTCATCCAAAGGAAATGATCAAACAAGGGTACAAGATATCTGGTCAGAAATGTTTATTACAAGGCATTATAATAGTGAAATTTTTGGAATTAACCTAAATATACACCAATAAGGACACAGTTTTAAGAATAAGGAAGAGTCACTTCATGGATACATACAGAGCCATTAAGAACTATAATGCACTCTGGTCCTCCTCACTCAACAGACAGACACATCTTCTGGGACAGTGCCAGCAGTGTCCCCAAGACACCATGGTGAAGGTCACAGTAAATGGATTTGCCATACTAGACACTTTTAACTCTGGAAAAGTGGGTATTGTTGCCATGGGTGACCACTTCATTGACCTCAACTACATGGTCTGCATGTTTTGGTATGATTCCACCCATGGCAAATTCCATGGCACAGTCAAGGCTATGAACAGGAAACATGTCATCAATAGAAAGCCCATCTCCATCTTCCAAGAGCAATATTCCACCAACATCAAACGAGCTAAAGCTAGTGCTAAGTATGTTGTGGAGTCCATTGGGGTATCCACCACCATGGAGAAGGCTGGGCTCACTTGAGTGGTGGGATTAAGAGGGTCATCCTCTCTGCATCTTCTGCTGATGTTTGTGATGGGTGTGAACCATAAGAAGTACAGCAACTCTCTCAAGATTGTTAGCAATGCCCTCTGCACCACCAACTGCTTGGCCCCTCTGGCCAAGGTCATCTATGACAACTTCAGCATTGTGGGGGGATTCATGACTACAATCCATGTCATCACTGACACCCAGAAGACCATGGATGGCCCCTCTGGGAAGCTGTGGCATAATGGCCAAGGGGATGCCCAGAACATCATCCTTGCCTATACTGGCACTGCCAAGGCTGTAAGCAAGGTCATCCCTGAGCTGAATGGGAAGTTCACTGGCATGGCCTTCTGTGTCCCGACCCACAATATGTCAGTCATGGATCGGACCTGTTGCCTGGAGAAAGCTGACAAACATCATGATATCAAAAAGGTGGTGAAGCAGGCATCAGAGGGTCCCCTCAAGGGTATCCTGGGCTAAACTGAGGACCAGGTCATCTGCTACAGCTTTAACAGAGACACCCACTCCTCCACCTGTGATGTTGGGGCTGGCATTGCTCTCAATGACCACTTTGTCAGGCTCATTTCCTGGTATGACAATGAATTTGGCCACAGCAACCTTATGGTCCCCATAGCCTCCAAGGAGTAGGAGCCCCTTGGCCCACCAGCCCCAGTGAGAGCAAGAGGAAGAGGGAGGCCCCCAGCTGCTGGGGAGTCCTTGCTCCAACTCATCCCCCAACACACTAAGAATCTCCCAACCTCTACAGTTCCTATCCTAGACCCTTAGAAGAAGGGGAGGGACCTGGGGAAACCTACCTTGTCATGTATAATCAGTAAAGTATACTATACCCAGCCCCCCAAAAAACTATAACATAGATGTATATTTATTAGCATGGAAAGATGTGTCATAGCTATATCAAGGAGGGGGGAAATCAAGCTCCCAAGGCTATATATAGTAAGATACTTTTTTGCTTTTCAAAAAGTGGAAGAGAAAATGGTTAACAATGATTATCTCTTGGTGTAGAAGCATGGGTTATTTTTATTGCTTTTCTTTTGCTTGTTTTTTCATTTTTCTAGATGGAATTTTGAGTACTTTTAGAATTCTAAAGAGTGAATTCTTGTGTAATCAAAATAGCCTTTGCCTAATGAGAGGATGTGACATGTGGGATTTGCTCCAGTCATCCAGGGCTGGACTATGGATGCAACAGGTTTGGTTATGGGTTGACAGCCCTCGAACCTGGGTGGCTGGGTTCTAGGGGCTCCGTTTACTTTGTTCTCTTCTTCTGTATGTGTTTGGAATTTTTTCATTCTAAAGTTTTCCCCAAAATATCCTTTTTCAATCCAAAGTGACATCTTGTCATCTCTTGTCTGGCCCCTCCCACAATACACCTCCAGAGATCACAAAGGGCCAGCACCTTGGCCGGAGACATTAACGCTGTCTGATATTTTGCTGAGTAAAATAGCTCACCTCTCCTGTGGTCAGAAAGGCACTGGGTTGGACATGCTCCTTCCGTGAGATTCCCCTCCTTTCCAACGTACACGAGACAGGAGCCTGGGGCCAGACATGCAGACTTCAGTCAAGAGCTAACTGGCCCACGCGAGAAACAAACTCACAGCCTTAGCACTTTTATCAGCCTGATTCCTGTGTCCCCCTATCTGTGATTGCTTCCTCCCACGTGGGGCTCTCTCTTTCTCAGAGGGTGGAAATATGGGTCAGTGAATTTGGCATACCCAGCCTAAAGATTGGTTTTTCTCACTTGGCTACTGCCCTGTGATTTCTCACTCGGGCATATTGGCTATAAAAGTACCTAGAATGCAAAACTCACTATGAATATTCATGAAGTCATATGACAAATAATGCTTCTTTAAAAATGAATAATCTTCTGGCTAGTCTCCCTGGAAATTGAATTCTTCTCCCACACATTGAGTCACTTGGAGACTGTTAATAGCATTGGTCAGCAAACTGCAGCCCAAATCTGCTCCTTCATCTATATTTATATGACCTGCAAGCCTAGAATGGTTTTACATTTTAAACCATTGGAAAAAATGAGAAAAATAATAATATTTTGTGACATATAATATAAAATTAAGTTCAAATGTCAGTGTCCATAAATATAGTCTTATTGGAGCATAAGTCCCAATCATGTGTTTACACTTGCCTGTGGCCGATTTCACACTACAATGACACAGAGTCGTTTGCGATACAGACCATATGGCCCATGAAGCCTGAAATCTATACTATCTGGCTTTTTAGAGAAGGAGTTTGCTGACCTCTCGCTTGAGGCTCTCCTAACTAGTCTTGTGATTCTCTCTTGTCTAATAGATCCATCCTTGCCAGTAAGTGAGGCTGTCCTTCACACGTCAGCCTCAACCGTCCAGATTTGAGGCTCTGGGTTTTAGAAAATTCATTCACCCATCCAATGAAGATGTAGCAAATGTCAACTCTATGCTACATACAGCATAGATTTATTTATGGATAAATTACATAGATTTATAGCAGTGCATGAAACAAGCAAAAACCTCTGCTGTTTTGGAGCAGAGACTCTACTGAAGAAAGATGACCACAAACAAGTTGAATAATAACATACAATATGCTAAGTGGCATTAAATGCTATGGAGGGGGAAAAAGCAAGGGGATAAGAGGGTCAGAGAAGAGGAGAGTAGTAATTTCCAATCAGGCTAGGAAAGAGTTCATTACAAGGTAACATTTGAGTAAAGACTTGAAACTAGTAAAGAGAAAGTCATGAATATACCTAGAAGAACATTCCAGGCATAGGAAGAGCAAAAACAAAGTTCCTGATGTCCATGTTTCCTTTGTATTCCAGGAATATCAAAAGCAATGAGTGGTTGACATTGAGGTCAGCAAGGCAAGGAGTAGAGAAAAGATCATACAGACTCTTACCAGTCATGTGGTAACATGGCTTTTATCCAAGGTGAGATTGGAAGGGGGAATGGAGGATAAAAGCAGAGAAGTAGCATAGTCTGATATCCAATTCCTGATTTCACAACTTTATATAAATGAGACATACTTTTCCATTTATTCTAATTCTTTAAGTTTAAGGAAGCATTGGAATGCATGAGAACAAGCATAAAAGTTTAGGAAAAAGGATAAAAGTCACATCAGTGAGTGTTTCAGTTACCCATTGCTGCATGACAAAAACTTACTGGTTTATAAGAACAATATTCTATTATTTCCCATGTTTCTGTGAATTGATTGGGATCAGCAGGGTGATTCTTCTTCTTCTTCTTTTTTTTTTTTTTACATCAGTTGAAATTGGCTGGAAGGTTCAACCTTTCACTCACATGTTTAGAACTTTATTGTTCCTCTATTTAGCCTCTCATCATGGCTAACTCAGGTTTCTTCACAGCATGGTGGTCTTGGGTAGAAGAGCTGGCTTCGAGAGAAAATACAGAGGCTGCCAGACTCTTAAAGGCTAGACCCGGAACCAGCACAGCATCACTTCTGCCACATTCTATTGGCCAAAGCAAATCAGGAGAAAAGAGGTCCCACCCAGTGATGGTTACTTGATGGGTTGAACTGTGTGCACAACCTGAGAAGATGAAATTGATGGTGGCCATCTTTAGAGCTTCTCAGAATGGTCAAGAATCACTGATTTCCACCCCCCTGCCATAGAACCATGAAACTCTTGGGGTCCTTTCCCCTCCTTTTGACCATTGCACATGCATGATATTGAGAAGTGTGATTAATAGATTCTGACTAATTACCTTTGGGTTCTTGAATCATGAGATTCCCTCAGTCTTGAAAATCATTCCAAGAAGCATCTTGAGTCCTGCATCCATCAAGACTGTGTTCACGTTCCTCCCTGGTTCTGCTGGCCCAGCTGTCTGGCTGAGCCTCCCTGCTGTTCCCTGGGCACGGTCACACTCCAACTGCAGCTGGGCTCACTGCAGAAAATGGAGTGGGTAGTGTGGTGTTCTGCACAATTTAGAGGATTCTCAATTCTAAATTCCAGAAGCAGCCCAAACTTTCCAGACTAGCCAAATGTGCAGCCCAGCCATGGTGTTGCCTCCCTTCCATGGAGGACTGAGCATGTAGATGACCTCTGGACTGTAAAAACAAGAGGAGGGGCACCTTGGTGGCTCAGTAGGTTAAGTGTTTGACTTCGGTTCAGGTCATGATCTCACAGTTTGTGGGTTTGAGTCCCACGTCGGGCTCTGTGCTGACAGCTCAGAGCCTGGAGCCTACTTCAGATTCTGTGTCTCCTTCACTCTCTGCCCTTCCCCTACTCATACTCTGTCTGTCTCTCAAAAACAAACATTGAAAAAAATTTTTTAAATAAGAGAAAAACTTTGTTTGAAAATAATATTTTAGATTTACAGAAGAGATACAAAGGCAGTATAGAGTCCCCATACGCCTTTCACCCAGCTGCCTCTAATATTTTTCCTTATATAGCCATGGTCCATTATCAAAACTAAGATATTAATACTGGTATAATATTATTAACTAAACTTATAGACTTGCTCCAATTTCCCCAGTTTTTCCACTAATATCAGTCTTCTGTTTCAGGGTCCCATCTGGGATCCTATATTACATTTAGTTCTTCATGTGTCCTTGGTCCCCTCTAGTCTATGACAATTTGTCAGTCTTTCCTTGACGTTTATGACCTTGATGCTTTTAAAGAGCAGTGGTCAGGTGTTTTGTAGAATGTTCCTCAGTTTGAGTTTGACGGATGTTTTCTCATAATCAAACTGAAGTTATAGGGTTTAAGAAGAATGTTATAGAGATGATGTGCCTTTTACTGCATCATATCCAGGGGCACATGACAGCAATCATTTTGTTACTGGGGATGGTTAACCTGGGTGTTAACATTCGGTAAGGTGGCATTTGTGAGGTTTCTCTCCTATAAAGTTACTACATTTCCCTTTCTGTTTTCTACCCTTTGTGTTGAGCCCACACTCAAGGGGAGGGGAATTGAGCTTCTCGAGGAAGAGACTTTTGAGTTTTTAAAAATCCACAGCATGCTAGGGCAGGGTTGCCAGCAGGGAGGGCCCCAAGCCTGCCCACTGACTTGCTAGTGACCTTGGATGAGTCACTCGGTCTCTCGGAGCCGGGATTTCCCTCCCTATTATGAAATCCATGATGACATCCCTGCCCACAGCTGTCTCCCGGGAGCCTCAGGAGGTTTCAGCTGGTAACACTTGGAGTTGCTGGAATCCAGATCCGCTGGGGAACAAAGGGTCCTTGCTAATAACAGCTGAAGTCTTGCCCTTGTCTATAAACATTTCCCAGTCCTTACTCACCTCATCCTCAGAGCTGGAGTGCCCCTAAAAGTGATGAGGCCATCACTATTTTTATAAAATGGTCTCACGTTATTAATGTGCTAACAAGGGCTTGATGTAGAAGGGAATACTGGAGGGAAATATTTTTGTAAAGTGAAGCATTATTTTATAAAGCAAATGGTTCCCCTGAATTGGCCTTTTTGAATAGTCACTCTTCACTTACTGGGTTTGCCTTAACCAAAGGGCTCCAGGAATTTTTTCTAAAGCACATACCATTTTCATGCAAATGCTTTCAAAAAGACAGAATGTTTTCTACACTGATGGTAATGAATTACCTTAGAATCATTGACTGTCATAATTGTTTCACATCCTTGGTTCTTTCCTGGGGGAGAATGCTGGCCAACTTTTATTTTTGACTCTTGATGCCAAACTGTAGAACTAAATCCCAAATCCAGTTCTAGTAGAACCAAAGATGTGGTTGGTGAGTTATGTTTTTCTGGGGATAGCTATATCTTCTGAGCTTGGATGTCTTCCTCCATTCTTTGGAGACCACACTCTACTTGGGCTGCCATTCCGGGTACACAAGCTTTGCCTTGTATATATCACGGGCATCCTTCGCAATGGCTCTGATGTAGATGTATTATCAACTTCGGTAAGGAAATCATTTAGAATAGTAGGTACTCAAGTCCTTATTGAACACAGATGTTTTGAGCCTGGTCTATGCTGCAGACCTTCTAACGCATGACAGCGTGAACAGTACACACATGCACTCTACCCTCATGGACCTTACACTGATGAGGAAGTGAGTTATCAGTCAACAAATGAAACATGGTGAGTAACCTGATAGGGTGAGTACAAGGAACTCATGATGAGAGGTTCAACATAGGTTAGGCATTTAGGAGATGAAGAGAAGAGGAGGAGGGCTTGTAGGACTGATAAGTAGCAGATGTGAAACAGAGAGAAACAAGAAGAACCGTGGAGTGTGGGACATTAGGATCGTCTCTCCAGCATCCATTCTGCCCCTCAGCCTTGTCCTTTAGATGGGAGCCCCCTCATGCCTAGTTATAGGGGTCATTTCAGCCCCTTGTGATAGTAATTGGGTGAGGTGGTCCAGACTTAAGCCAAACAGCATATGGCATTGTCCTGGCCATAGCAATTGGTTCAGAATGGAGCAAAGATAAAGACTCTTTTTCGCTCTTGGATATGACATAAAAAGCTCTATTTATTGTGGGAAGCCATTATATGACCATTGAGATAAAGCCAATACACTGTAGAGAATTGCAGAGCCAGTGCCCTGACCAAACTGTACCTGAAGCCCACATACCACTGGTCTTCTGACTAACCCATTAGCTGATAAATCCCCTTTGTTGTTTAAGCCAGATTGAGCTGATCTTTTTGTTGTTTTCAATCAATTATTCTAACTAATGCCAAGGGAAGGGTAGTTTGAAAATAAGGGAATAAACACAGCAGTGCCTGATGATATGAACATGTCAAGTAAGATATGGACAAAAAGCATCCATTGGATTTGGCAACATGGAGGTCATTTGTGACAAAGGTGAGATCAGTTTCAGTGGTAGGGATCAGGTTGTAGGGAGAACCTTGTTCAGACTTCTGCTAGACCTCTGAGTAGACAGAAGACCCTGAAACTATGAACCCTTGTCTGTGCTTTGAAGGAAACAAGCAATCCTAATGTCTGTCTCCACAGAGAAATTGGAATTTCTAAGATTTTAGACAATCTTTTCTGTGTCCTCACTATCCTTCAAAACCTTCTCCTGTCAAATCCTTTAACTGTGGGTTCTGTGCTGTCCTATAGGCTTAACTATAGGAAGAACAGGACTTTGGGGAGCCTGGGTGGCTCAACTGGTTAAGCAATTGGCTTTGCCTGAGGTCATGATCTTGCAGTCCATGAGTTCAAGCCCCACTTTGGGCTCTGTGCTGACAGCTCAGAGCCTAGAGCCTGCTTCCAATTCTGTGTCTCCCTTTCTCTCTGCCCTTCCCCTGCCTGACCTCTGTCACTTTCTCTCTCTCTCTCACAAAAATAAACAAACATTAAAAATTTTTTGTTTTAAAAAGAAAGAAAAGGACTTAGGATAAACTGTAAGAAGTTTCCATCACAACTGACCAGTTAGATTAAGTTTTCATCTTTTTTCCTCTAAGGTAGTTACTGTATCTTAACTTTTTAGGGGCAGGAGTCACAGAGCCCTTGAAGAATTGCATTAGAAACTGTATTTAAAGCTTTCTCAAGGCACCTGAGTAGCTCAGTCGGTTGAGCATTCAACTCTTAATTTTGGCTCAAGTCATGATCCCAGGATCATGGGATTGAGCCCCACACCAGGCTCCATGCTGAGTGTGGAGCCAACTTAAGATTCTCTCTCTCTCTCTCTCTCTCCCTCCCTCTCCCTCCCTCCCTCCCTTCCTCTCCCTTCCTCCCTCCCCTCTGCCCCTCTCCCCCACTCACATCTTCTCTCTCTCTTTCTAAAATAATAATTTTTAAAAATTGAAAAATAAAAATAAATTTTAAAAAACTAAAAAAGGAATTTGAATTTTCTCTCCATTTGAGAGAAAATACCCCAGATTCTGTATTCACTGCTAGGGATTCATGATTCCTGTGAAACTACAGGGCCTTGCAGATGCTACGGGACATGGTGCAAGCACTCCATCATTGACCAGTTCTAGTGAACGAATAAAGATTTCCAACCCATTAAACTAGCACCCACTTCCTACCAATACCTCCTGGAACCCCTATCACCTTCAGGAATTGACCTGGGAAGGGGTTACAGCCCTTTCACCTGTCAAAACTCGTTCCCACCAGCGTCTCCCTGCTCCCCTCCAAATCTCTCCTTTCTGAAGCACAAATCTCCAGTCATGTCCTTTGAAAAAGCATTGGATTTAGGAGGTGCACTTGTTATCATTCTCACTCATGCATGCCTTTTTGCCAAAGATCCTACATGCATAGTAAGCCCCAGCCCTCTGACATTTGTCAGCCCCTGGAAACCACACCCAGGAATCAGGCAGCAGTGAAGATATCCAAGCCCTAGACGTGACCTGCCACTAACAGTTCCCTACTGGTGGCCTCCATTTTTCTCATCATGTTAACCCATCCACATAAAAAAATTCACTTGTCCCAAAGTCCTGGGTTCAGCCTGGCTCAGGGACTCACTGGTGAGGGGTGACCAGATACAGAGTCTGAAGGCTGCTCTAGCTGTCTGGCCGGGAGCAAATGCCTCTGCCCTAACAGTATGCACTTCCCACCTGAGTAGAAGGAAGGGGTCTAACGGGCTTTGGGGTGACCTCTGTTAGCACTAATAATTACGACCTGATTGCATACCCACCAGTCACCCCCACTAGCTCCTTGACGGTGCAGCCATGAATAATTCACACTCGTGCCCCACAGAGTTCCAGCAGATAATAACTTTAACAAAGTGAATGTGGACAGAGCTCTCTGCTCTGAGAATTACGTTAAGCCCTGTCTTTGTTTATCACCCTCACAACACTCTGCAGAATCATCTACTATGAACCTCCACTCACTTTTTTTTTCTTTTGGAAATAAATTGAGACTTTTAGAAAAGATGGAATTAGTACAAAGAACCCCCAAGTGGGGCGCCGGGGTAGCTCAGTGGGTTATGCATCCAACTTTGGCTCAAGTCATCATCTCATGGCTCGTGAGTTCGAGCCCCACGTTGGGCTCTGTGATGACAGCTCAGAGCCTGGAGTCTGCTTTGATTCTCTGTCTTTCTCTTTCTCTCCCCCTCCTCTGCTTGTGCTTTCTCTCTCTCTTAAAAAGAAATAAGCATTTTAAAAAGTAAATCCCCACATATCTTTTATCCAATAACCCTCCTAATGTTAACATCTTGAATAACCATAACAAAATAGTCAAAACCAGGAAACTAACATTGATATAATCCCGTTAAGTAACCTACAAACCTTATTCAAATTTCAACAATTATACCACTGCTGGACTCTTTCTGGTACAGAATCCAGGCTCTCATGTTGCATTTGGCTGTCATGTGTCTAGTTTCCTTTCATCTGAGACAGTTCCTCCTTCTTTGTCTCTTATGGACACTTTTTTAAAAAATGACAGTGAAGCTGATACTGAAACAGTTGTAACACAGGCCAAGTGAGAAAAAGATACAAATGAAACTCACATTAGATTGGAGACATTAACAGTTTTCTCCAAGAGTACTGGCCAGGTATCTATACGTAGAACATCCCTCCGTCTGGATTGGCCTGGTGTTTCAAGATTAGACCCAAGTAATACCTTTGGGGCAAGAACACCATGAAAGCAATGCCATGCCCCTCTCAGCACATCTCATTGGGCAGTACATGATGTCAACATATTTCATTACTGGGAATGTCAACAGCGGTCACCGGATGAGGTGATATCTGCCAGGTGTCCCCACGATCAAGCTGCTACTTTTCCCTTTGTCTTTAAAAAATAACACGTGGGGAAGTACTTGGAGGCTGTATAACTATCCCAGGTTTTATCATACTTTGGCCCACTCATTTTAGCATCCATTGATGATCTTTGCTTGAAAACAATTACAACTGTGATATTTGCCAAAAACTGAGCTTATTTATATATATCCTTCTATACTGAGGATTTGAATTCTACTCCAAGGAAGACCCTTCTTCCTCTCCTTTTCCTTATTATTCATTTACGCCAGTCTGGACTCCTGGAATACTAACCTCATCTTTCAGGTGAGGAAACTGAGGCCGGCGGCTGGTAGATGGGGTGTCCAGAGCCATAAAGCTAGGATGAGAGAGAACCCAAACTTAGTCTTGAGCTGCCTGAGTCCTTAACTGAGACATTCTCCTTGACAAGGTGAATCTTGTAAGTCAGCATGGTTACCTCTTTGCTTTGCTTACCAGGAAGTTTACATTTAAAACAGCCTGTGGTAACATGGCTGATTCTTACAACACGCAGAATTTACCTCTCATTATTATATCCTATTTCTCTGTTCTCTTGCTCCCATGTCTTTATCTGTACTTCCTTTTATTATATTTATACTTATATATATTTATGTATAAGAAGTAAAGCCTTGAATTGCCAGTAATGGTTCTGTGAGCGTTCTGCAAGATGAGCAAACATTTCCAAAAAATTTTAACTTGATAAATGAGTGCTGTCTTGCAATACGAGTAGTACGTGACCCCGAATGTCACATGATCACCACTGAGCCAATGGCTCTTGAAATTCGCTGATACACAAATGCTTTGGATTACAAGCATGTTTCCAGAACGGATTATGCTCACAAACCAAGATTTTACTATATATGTTTGTAATTACATATATTTATAAATCCCTTAGTCTCTCTTTGGGAGAGAGTAATAAATAAGCACATCTGTGAGGCTAGAACATAGTGCAGTTTTTATCATTGTTTGAATTTGATTGCTGCAAGATTGTTTCTTGACAATAATGTCCACTAAGTGGTCCTTGAGAGTGGTTCAAATGGATAAATTCACAAACTATGTAGAAACTTGCATCTCCCTGTGCCTTCCAATAAGTGAGAGTGTCCAGACAGGGTAATGAGAGTATGTAACTCTGACGGTTGGATCCCAAGTGCTGAACACCCCAAGTGGGCAAATGTGGAGGGACCATTTTTAATGATGCTCTATGCATCTTTAAGATGGAACTCCGAATGGCTTCTTCTAGGGCATTGCTTGAAGATTAAAGGGGCAGAGGGTATAAGCAGGGAACTCTCGGAGACTGCAATTATTCAAGCAGAAGCTTCCAGAAGATGAAATACAAGTCAATACATGCCCGTGTCACTTGGAAGATGTGGGTGGTGGACCTCCATGCTTGACTTTGCAGAATCCATTCTTCCTCCTTCTGGGAAGCATACCTAACATTCTTCTGGAAATGCATCGCCCCTCAACTCTCAGCTGTGTGTTTAGCGTAGCCTGAATTCACCCACAGCTTAAGGGGTTGAAGGCTAGTAAGCTTCACCCACCCAGAGTCCTAATAACTCGTTCAGTTATGTACAGGTAACAGTCTCAGAGCCAGGGACATGATGAGCTGCTGGGGCCCCATAAGAGAGAGAAGCTTGTCTTCTTTATGGAGCTTTCTGGAAGAGATGCAGAAAGCCTCGAATGGTGGGGTTAGAGGGTATGCGGTCAGGACCCACAGCAGCTGTTTTGTGATCTTGTGATCAGGTTTGCCTGAGAACAGAACTGAACGGGAGAGCCGAAGAGCGGAGAGATGGAAACATGGTCTAAGCTGTGTCTCTGGCTCCATCAGAAGCCAGGTTATTTCCTGACTGCAACAAGAGCCAGGGAATTGCCATTCTTTTACTAAAACTGTTTGGATAGAGTTTTCCATCATTTGCAAGTGAAAGAATCATAAATGATAAAACTCGCTGGACTATAAGTCCCATTTAGTTTCAGAATCACTGGGGCATTTATTAAACACACAGATGCCCAGGGATTATGAGTATTTAATAAACAACCCCCCCAATGACTCTTAAGCATCCAGGCCTGGAAATCACAGCTGTCTGATCACACACATTAGGACAGGCTGTTACGTAGCCCTCCGTGTGTCCCTTCTGTGTCCTTCCTCCAGCCTCTTGAGAGCCAGGTGAGAGACCCCCCCCCAGGGTGGGGGTGGGCCCTGGCCCCAGCACCTGAGCTTCAATGCTTTCTATTTATATGTGAAATTGCTTGCATTTTCCTAGTTGGTGGCAGATCTGCCCGTTTGATGTTAATGAGTATGTGAACCCAACGGAAACATAAAAGATGAGGATCTTCGGAAGAGAGAAAATAGAAAATAAAGTGCTATCCGAAATGGGATGGGCTTAAAATTCGCCTTGAACTTCACCAGCATCTTCTCTGTCTTCCCAATGGGGCCCCTTTCGTCCAACTAAAGAAACCAAGATAGAATGGCATCCTGGTGAAAATCGTGCAAAACCAATGCAATTTGATTTGTCTGGACAAAGAAAATGAGGAATTTGGCTGATCAAAGAGGGCACAGCCCCTCCTAAATTCCTCCCATCCTGTTAGAGGAGACACACATTTCTCACACATCAGTGACGATCCCATACTCATTTTCAAATAGCCCCTTGCATCCTGATGCAAACCTTAGCTGTCTCCTAATAACCCACTTTAGGACATGGATGTTCTGATCTGATATTATTAAACGGAAAGTGGCCGCTTTCTAATCTGGAGAGAGGCAGGGGCATTTGTAACAGCTAGAATCAAAGGCCTGGTGTCTTCTGTTCCTAATTATCAATAGTGTTTTATAATCTTATTAATATTGATATACAGTATACTGAAGATCTGTTAAGGCGTAATGTATGTGGAAGATAATTAACAAGATTCAAGTCAGATCAATCGCCTATTTGACAGCCAACGGTGTGTGGCTTATAAATTATACATATTCTAGGTATTGCTCAAAATGTTTAAAGTTTCAGTCCATTCCCTCCGATCCAGCGCCGGGGGAAGGCATGAACCTAAAGGTACCGTCCCCAGCCTGTTGGAGCCTCCACGGCACATGCAGGACTCACTCTTACTTAAAAATCAAAGGGCTCCATTAACCGCCAAGATCTACCCACAGCATAAAAACACACCTTCTCCTTGTAAAGTGCAGAAAAACAAAAGGTGGAATCTTGTAAGAAATGAGATGATTAATAAAAAGAAGGTAATTCGCCTTTTGATTTCTGAAAGAAGGTAACAGCCGGATGTTTCAAACGGCACAACCAGCCTTTCCCGCTGGGGTTGGTAGGTAAGTGGGTGAGACATTTGTTTGCAGTAAATACGATGAATAAGCCCAATTAATGGGAATGCTTGGGGAAATTCAAGAGTTTAAAATCTCCTGGCGAAGCGTAGGGTATGTGCATATGTGTGCATGTGGGTGTATCCGTGTGCGCTCCTCTGTGTGCGTGTGTGTATACATGTGCACATATGTATTATTCGGAGAGCACTGGACACTGTTGTTTCTCTTAGACAGTATCTCCTTAGGGACAACCCCATTCCTATTCTGTAATAATCCCATTCGGTCCCTTCAGATGGGGCTACCCTCTCCTTGCCCCGGGAATGAAACACGTGACCCAAACTGGCCAATCAGAGACTGTCTCATGATTCAGCCTTCAGAACCATTTGAAAAGACAGTGCAGTTTTAAACAGAAGGGTCTTGCACCGCTGATGGTGAGTCACTTTGCCACAAAGGGGAAAGAGCCTACCCGAGAAGAAGCAATCCATAGGGAAGCACAATGAAGAGAACAGAGTCCTGCTGACATCACTGAGCCCCTGGATCGAGCTGTGCCTGAAGTTCATGCTTGGGCTTCCGATTACCTGAGCTGAGAATTCCCTTGTCTGCTTAAGGCAATATAAATTAGGTTAACTGAAGAAATTCTAGCTAATGCTTAAAGGAAGAAATTGCCCTCACACAGGAGATTAGGGCCAGATTTTTTGGCCCTTCTTTTCTTCTCCACGATGCAGATGAGATGCCAGGTTCAGAAGACGTTCCGGTTCAGAAGCTGGAAATAAATATGAAGCACAAAGAAAGGGGGGTAAAAAAAGGATGCAGCATGTTAATGCAGACAATTGGGCTGTGCTAAAGAGACCTTGATCTGGGGCCGAACCTTGCAGAATATCCTAGGGTCCATCAAATGTACCGGGGGACTGCAGCATTCTGTCACAGAGCTTGCAGCCCCCATCAGAAGAAAGCCATGGGCCCAGAGAGTCCCTGGGTTAGCCAGTAGCCTGACCTGAGCTAGAGGAGTCACTGCTCCAAAAGGATGACTCCAGAAACCAAAACATTCCATAGGATTTGTGATGGGTCATTGTGAGCACGTGAAGTGACATTGAGGTCCCCCACACACTGTGATGTTAGGATGACAACCATTACAATACAGTGAAGCCTTATCATATTTACTGACCAGGTTCTAAGATCAATGTTAAAGTCAAGATCATCGATGGAGGGCAGTAGAACAGTTGCAAGCCTCTTTAGGGCAAATTAGAAAAAGGCACCCACTCCCTGTCTAAACTAGAAGAAAGATGTCTCCTCTGGATGGAAGACCCTGCAGCAGAGCACAAGGCTTGGGGAAAAAAGAGCTCAAACAGGATTTTAGCTCCCATTTACCCCATAAGCTGGCATCTTGTGCAGTATGCAAACTGGACAACTGTATGTGGCAGCACCAAGAAGAGACTTCCCAGCCAGCCTCCCTAAGTGCCCCTGATCCATGGGCTACTCTTCGTGCCCTGTGAAGAATGTGGCATCCCAGGGTACGTGTGCCCATGGCCCTCTGAATGCTCAGGATTACTGGGCTACTCTCTAGGGCATTCACATGCATCTGCTTCCCTGCCCGAAGCCAGTATGATCACGAGTCTACCTGGTCTGTCCCCAAACCTGTTTCTGCCACTACATTGCAATCACCCTGTTTAATTAAAAAAATATGATAATCTTGGGGCACCTGGGTGGCTCAGTCAGCTGAGCATCTGACTCTTGATTCTCAGCTCAGATCTTGACCTCAGGGTCATGAGTTCATGCCCCGCACTGGGCTCCACGCTCGGTGTGGAGCCTGCTTAAAAGGATGGCAATCAAGAGAAGTAAGAAAAGAGCATCGTGATTTCTATGAAGACTAAATAAAAGCCTGGGAAAGATAAAGGCAAGTTTGCTAAAAAAAAAAAATCTTAAAATTAAGGCATCTTTTAGGGGTGATGGAAACGCATTGTAGTTTGATGGTGGCTTCACAGCTGTAGAAAACTGCAGGCAACTGTTAAAACCCATTGACGTGGGTGCTGTAACTAGAGGTCATTTGTTCCACGTAAATTATTACTCCATAAAATTGAGAAGAAAAGGGTGCGTGGGTGGCTCGGTCAGTTAAACATCCAACTTTTGATTTTGGCTCAGGTCAAGATTGGCTCAGAGTTCATGAGATCGAGCCTCACACTGGGCTCTGTGCTGACAGAGTGGAGTCTGCTTGGGATTCTCTCTCTCTCCCTCTCTCTCTGCCCCACCTCTGCTTGTGTGTGTGCTCTCTCTCTTGCTCTCTCTCACTCTCTTTCAAACAAACTTTAATTTTTTTGTTATTTTTTTTAATGCTTTTTATTTATTTTTGAGAGACAGAGAGAGACAGGTGGAGCAGGGGAGGGTCAGAGAGAGAGGGAGATACAGAATCTGAAACAGGCTCCAGGCTCTGAGCTAGCTGTCAGCACAGAGGCCGACGCGGGGCTCGAACCCACGAGCCGTGAGATCTGACCTGAGCCGAAGCCGAATGCTTAACCGACTGAGCCACCCAGGCGCCCTCAAACAAACTTTTAAAAAAATTGAGAAGAAAAATAGTTAGGGCAAGTAAAACAACACAAAAGATTCAAGGACATAAAATGAAAAACCCTCAAGGAATCTTGCATTCTGATTGTTCTGCAAAGTGGCTGTAAGATTTTGCTTCACTTCAAGGAAAAAAAACACAACTGGAAGTTAGAAATGATGTGCTTGGGCAAGATAGAGACACTGGAACTGGAAAGAATGGACTCATATGCCCACAAAACCTTAGCTCTACATCAAAAGACTGGCAAAGAAGATGGACATTTATCATGTTTGAATTTTAAGTGTTTAGTGTATATGTATTGTTTTAGAAAGATTCTTCATTTTAGCTGATTTGGGGGTGGGGGGGATGAACTGCCAGCTTCAACCCATATCCCGTCACACAGCAAGGCTTCCCGTGTGGTCTTTGTCACCAGGAAACTCCCTGAAGTCATTTTCATAATGTGTAGCGGTGCTTTGTTTCATCAAGCCCAGGGATTCTGCTTTTCCTCCTTTCCTCCTGAGGAGCGGATCACTGTTTCTTCAGGGCCACAGAAGGGCCACATTGCACAAAATGCTGGCTCCCGCCTTTAGTGTGGTGAGAGACTCACACTGTAGGCGGCCTCTGACCCAGGGCGCACAGGGTCGCCCAAGGAAATGCAATCAGCTACACCATTGAGATTACACATACTTCCCAGCATTCTATGTGTGTGTTGCTGAGTTCTTAGAACTTAAACATGCAGAATGGGAATCCACAACGCATCCACTTATATACAGAAGTTCATTCTTTATTATCTCCACCAATTACTGAGCTGTGTGGCCAGACGATGGGCTCTCCCACTTAGAGTCATCGAGCATTAACAATGAGAGTGATCAAGAAGAGTATCGTCCCCAATTCTTCTCTCTCTCCCTCCTATAGAATTATAATCTCCCGTCTATGGTTTCATAGGGAGCACATTACTTCTCTGCCCCTTAAGGTTGGGCTGACCCATTGATTTAGCTAATGCAGACATGGCACAAACAGGACTAAAGGCATAGGTGCCTCTGGCTTGCCATCTTTTGTTTCTGCCCATGTGCCATGAAAATATCATACCCTGAGAAGCTACTGGTCCAAGGAGGATGAGAGACACATGGGGCAAAACGAGACCTACCCCCGTGCCTGGAGCCATGCCCAGTCAAAGCCCAGCCTGAAGCAAGCTACTTTGGCCAACTCAGATAGCCGTGTGCTAGAAATATGTGTATTTGTTTGTAAGCTCCTGAGACTTAGGAGCTATTTGTCATGCAGCATTGCTGAGTCAAGACCTGACTGATACAGAATGGCGGATGTTAAAGAGCCTTTGTGCAACCCACTGCCTCTACAGATGAAACTATTTACTAACTCTGTGATAGTGGACTAGGCAGTTTCTGGTCTGTTTTTTGCATCAGTAAAATACGATACCTACCTCACCCAGGGAAGCATAAGGATGAAGTGGTAGCTGCGCGAAATTTTGCCCAGCGGCATAATCACAATCACATTGCCGTGAACCATAAACTGCCGATGGCTCCTCGCTGCCCACGGAACACAGCCAGCAGTGCTCATCACGGCACGCATGCCCCCTGGGCACGGTCCCACCTGTCATAACCACATTACTTCTCACAATATCCACACACCATGTTGCCACCACTTAAATTGTTTGCTATCCCCAAACTGTCTCTGATCTTTCTTTTCCCCATGTCTTTCTCACTCTGGACCCTTCCCTTATTTAGAACATCCTTCTTGTCAGCTCACCCTTTGGAAACCTCCAAATATCAAATCCTCCAAAAGGCTTCCCCAATCCCTGTAGCTTAAGTGCAGTCAGATTTCCCTCTGGACACTCAACATATGTGACTTGTATTCTGTGCACTGAGCCCAAGTCCATCACCCACACTACGTGAGAATCAGCTTTCTGAGCACAAGGATCAGTTTTTGTTTATTTTCATCTCCCATGGACTCTAGCCTAGGATGTGCTCAGTGTTTATCGATAATGAAATAAGGTATCTTCCCCCAGCTCCAGGAAGCAAAGTTAGCCTAGCACACTCTGGTGGGGTATTTCTACCACGTTCTAGTGTACTGCATAGTCAATAATGGTCCTGCCCCCTGCCCCCCCGCTGTGAATGGTGAATGAAATAGTGGCCATTTATGGGCACTTATTCTGAGGCAGGATCTGGACTAATCACTCTGCACATGTTGTCCTATTTAAGTCTCCTGACAACCCCCTTAGACATTTGTTTCATTTAACCATGGAGATGCTGTAGAAATTGCTATGGATTGTCCTGTTCCCCCTGGGTACCCAACGAGATACCCTGGCAGTGGGGTGTAACCACGTGACTAGGTTCTGCCCAATGGAATGCAAGAGAGGGTCGCATGCGCACTGCTAGGACACACTTATAAAAACCTCCCCTGCCATGCTCTGTCTTCTCTTCTGATGGTGGATACGGAGGATCCAGCCAATCATCTCCAGGCCTAGAGGACGGGAGAACCAAACAATGGAGAGAGGTTGGGTTATTGAAGCGTGCTCCAGGTGAAAGGCCACCCATGGAATATTCCTGCATTGGACTATGATATGATTGTGAAGTAAATTTCTATTTTGTTAAGCCTCTAGGATTTTACTTACTTGAGGCGGCTACATGAGGAGCCTGAGGTTCAGGTGAACTGACTCTAGGCAAGTTACATAAAAGAAATTGAAGCTAGGATTTTAATTCAAACCTAGCTATCTCTCCTACCACTGTGATGCTAGCTACTATGCATACCGCCTTTCAGCTAAGACAAACAAACAAACAAAAAAACACATATAAATGAAAAAAAAACCCTCCTAATGGGGAAAAATCAGGATTTCCTAAACCAGGACTGCTTACAGCTTGGGAATGTGGCAGAGCAGAGTTCCCATGGTGTGGTTTCATGAAAATACTGAGTTGTTGCCCTGCGTTAAGGCAAGAGGGAAGCAGAATGAAATGATGTATGTTGAGGGCTCCTACACGCCAGACACTGTACATACAAGTTATCTCATGTACTCTTCACAGTAACTCTTTGGGAAGGTGTTACTACCCAGAGGCTCAGAAAAGCTAAGCCACTTGTTCAAGATTCCAGAGCTAAGGAGCAGCAACACTATGATTCAAACCCATGCCCATCTGATTCCAAAGCGAGTAGTTATTGTTTCCTTTACTGTTCTAAGGAGGATATAATTTCAGGGTCCATTTCATTCATCCATCCATCCATCCATCCATTCATCCATTCAATGTTTGTTGTGTGCCTACCGTAGGCCAGGCACTCTGCTAGTCTCTAGAGATGAGGACCAACACTGCGGTGGCCACAAGAAGGGTGCTGAAGGCACGAAATTGAAGGAGGGTCTCATTCCAGGTGCTTACCCCGCCCTCCCAGCACCCAGAAAGTGAACTCCTCCTTCAACGTTGTGGCTTAGGCACAGGTTCACTCCGAGTCCCAGATCTGATAGAGTAGCCAGCAACACCACACATGGATTCCGCCCTCAGTTTACGTCTTAGAGTAGAAGACGGACAAGCTACTGACACCCCAACTACTATCACAAAGCACCCCACCCATAGTCCCGTAGACCAGAGGCCGTGGTCAGGCATTCAGCAAGCACAGCAGCAAGGGTCTGTCCCCTCTCCACGCTACTTGGGATTCAGCTAGAAGACTAGGCTGGGGGGACTGCAACAGATCTGGGGCTTTGTCGTTCACACATCTGGCATCTCAACTCCGATGATTGAAGTTTAGGCTGATTTGGGACTCTGCCGACCGGAGCACAGTTGTGGCCTTTCCATATGGCCTGGGCTTCTGGGCAAAGCAGTCACTCGCTGCCCAGATCCAGAAGGAAGAGACAATGGAAGGAAGATCAAAGTATTGGTGGCCATTTTTAAAACCATCACAAACATTGGCAAAAATGAATGAATATAATTTTTCTATAGAAGAAAAGCAAAAAAGCAACCTACTGAATGAGATGAAATATTTGCTTAACCAACTGAGCCACCCAGGTGCCCCTAGATGAAATATTTGCAAACCATGTATCTGAAAAGGAGCTAATATCCGAAATACATAAAGAACTCCTATAACTCACAAGCAAAAAAACACCAATCAGATTTAAAAATGGGCAGAGGATCTGAACAGACATTTCCCCAAAGAGAGACACAAATGGACAACAGGCACATGAAAAGGTGCTCAGCTTCACTAACCATCAGAGAAATGCACATCAAAACCACAACAGAATATCACTTCACCCTCGGTAGGATGGCTCACATCAAAAGTCAAGAAATAACAAGTGTTGGCAGGGATCTGGAGAAGAGGGAACCGTTATACACTGCTGGTGGGAATGTAAATTGGTGTACTCACTATGGAAAACAGTAAAGAAGTTCCTCAAAAAATCAAAAATAGAACTACCATGTGACTCAGCAAGTCCACTTCTTAGGATTTATCGGAAGAAAATGAAAACACTAATTCGAAAAGATATATCCCCCCCCACGTTCATTGCCGCATTATTTACAATAACCAAGATATAGAAACAACCTAAGTGTCCATCAGTGAATGAATGGAGAGAAGATGTGGTATGTATGCAGTGGAATACTATTTGACCATGAAAAAGAACAGAATCTTGCCATTTGCAACAACACGGATGGACCTTGAAGACATTACGCTAAGTGAAGTAAGTTGGACATAGGAAGACAAATACTGTATGATCTCACTTCTATGTGGAATCTAAAAAAATTAAATGAAACAGAACCAAGCTCATAGATACAGAGAACAGACAGGTAGTTGCCAGGAGGGGAGGGTGGGGAGAGTGAAAAGAGGGTCAAAACATACAAACTTCCAGTTATAATATGACTAGGTCATGGGGATAAAACATACAGCACGGAGGCTACAGGTAATAACACCGTACTGCGTATTTTGAAAGTTGCTAAGAGAGTAAATCTCAGAAGACCTCATCACAAGAAAAAAAAAGAAGAAATGTTGTAACCATGTATAGTGACAAGTGATAACTAGACTATTGTCATTTCATAGTATACGCAAATATTGAGTCATTATGTTGTACACCTGAAACTAATCTAATGTTATATGGTAATTATAACTCTATATATCTTACAAATTGAAAATATAATATATATACAATTTTCAAAATAAAAGGTAAAAGTCAAGGGAATAATTCAGAATCCTCAGGACATACAGAGAGCTAATTCTCAGGTTGCTCTGCAGAGCACATTGTAACAAGGTAGACATATAATTTGGATCATTCTTTTCGGTGGTTTGGCTTCCACTCACAGAAGAAAGAACAAAATAAAAGATCATCCAATCAAGCACTGCAGTAAGCACCATGAGAGGGACTAAAAGTACATACATTCAAGAGAAGGATAGGCAGGTGGGAAGAAAGGGACATTGTTCTCTGACGATGTGTCACACAGGATGCGGATGAGGGACTAAATTGGTGACAGCAAACATGCCTCATTCATTCGTTCACTGACTCAGGCAACCCATCAATATTGACAGAGCACCTGCGCAGTGCCAGGCGCTCTGCTGGTCCCTGGCTCAGGGACAGGAGCAAGGTCTGCACATGCTCCTGTGTGGCCACCTCTCTGGCCCCATGGGCCAGGCTGACCCATCGCACAGAATTAGTTCAACTGTATTTGTGCAGTGGTCCCTCGTGTGTGTTCGCATGGGGGGAAACGTTGAGGGTGCAGCAGTGCCCCTGGAGAACTTGGCACATGTGCCGTTACCATCACCAGCACCCTGGTTATTCTCAGGAACGCATTGCCATGCATGGTACCTTTATGCCCTTAACAACCCCTGGCATCTGTAAGGGGATTATGGGCTCCAAAGCTCTGCCACACCCTTTACCTCACTCAGACCCACAGGCAGGACGCCAGGCATCCCCCACACCCCTGTTTCGCAGATGACAAAACTGAGCTCCCCGAGGTTAAGCCTAGCTCATGCCCCAGGAGGATGACTCGTGATGGTTGCGCTGCACTGGCCTGATGGCTTTCTCCCCATTCTCAAGTCCCTCTTCCCCCAAACTCTTGTCTTCCCCCATCATCCCTCCTTCTGTATTTGCCTTCAATACCAACCACTTAGAAATTAATGCATGAAGTGGGGCACCTGGGTGGCTTAGCCGGGTGAGCATCTGACTGCAGCCCAGGCATGATCTCACGGTTCATGAGTTCGAGTCCAGCACTGGGGTCTTGGCTGTCAGCACAGAGACTGCTTTGGATTCTCTGTACCCATCGTCTCTCTCTACCCCTCCCCCACTCATATTTTTTCTCTCTCTCTCAGAAAATAAGTGAATTAATTTTTAAAAGATAAAAAAGAAATGCATTAAGTAATTCCACATCTGTGCGCCAGGCTCTTACAAAGAGCCCACCTGTGCTGGTCCTCGAAACCTTCCCAACACAGAGACAGAACCACTATGTGCTCCTCCTTACAGGTGAGGGAACCAGGCTTAGGAAGGTAGAGAGATTTCTCAAGGTCACCCAGGGAGGAAGGAAGCTATGAGAGGAAACTCAAGTCCCCATCCATCTGACTTGACGACGCCAACTTGGACCCCTGTGCCCTGGGAACTGTGCAGGTGGCACCTGCTTCTCGCCCAGCTCCTTAGCGGGAGGAGAGGGAGCCCTTACCCCCCAAAGTGCTGGACTGAGGTACATGCTCAGTGACCCAGACTCGGGTGCTCAGCCCTTGCACAAACCAGGTGAAAATTCACTGTCATTGCCAGCTTGGGGGGAAAGATGCCTCACTGATGCGATCAATTATGCAGGCTCCTGGGCTAGACCTAGGGAATGGAAGGAAAGAGATGGACCCCCACACACACACCCAACACCTCTCCTCTTACTTAACTCTCTCCTTGCTGCCTCGGACCTGGACTTCGGTATTGTGCACCTCAGCCAGGATTTGTGTTGGCCAGGCAGGAGAGCCTGGGCGGTGCCATTCATTTCTGGCCTCATTAGGGCCCAAGCTCGGATTTACACAGATGTAAATCAGGTCATTAGCACCTCTCGGTTTGGCCAGGAGGTGTGGCCAAAAGGGAATTAAAGGGCGGAATTTAAAGGATGTGGGGGTAGGGAGCAAACTTTGAGCCCAACTTAATGTTTAACTTCTCTGACAATGGGGTTGCGAGCCTTCCCCACCCTCATCCCCGGCAGCTCCTTGGGTGAAGAAGTCGATAAATACGCGGAGATAACAGATGGGGCTGGGTAGGAGGAAACGGATCGCTAAATTATACATCAGATGCAAGGGTAGCTAGACTGGGCCAATAGGAAGCAACTTCTGCAGAGAAAGGCTTTCAGGAACCCCCCCCCCCCCAAGCACACTTCGCCCTTCCTTTGTCTGGGAGGAGGAGCCCCTGAATGCCTCTTAACTGGGTGTTCAGCAGTAGTGAGGGGGGAGAGCTGAAGGGAAGATAATTCCAGGAGGGGGGGAAGGGAGGGAGCGAGGCAGAGAGAGAGGGGGAGAGACCCATTTCTGGTAAATAATTAACCAAAAAAAAAATGTCTCCCTCAAAAAAAAGAAGACAAAAACCGGGGGCTGTGGCAGAACTTTCAGCTTCTCTAATTTGGAAAGTCAAAAGTTTAACCAGGCGCCAGAAGCTGATGCCAAGGCCAGTTCCAGCAGAGTCACTCTAGCCATGCAATAGTCACACTGTGGCCATCTCCTTCGCGAGAAGACAGTGGTGTCTGGGGACAACGGGTGGAGGCCCAGGGCAAGAAAACGGGACTCCGGCATCTGTCACCTCAGATGTTGATCCAGGACCGTCCACCACAGGACCTCCCCAAACCACCAGGAGCTAGGCTCCATCAAGTCAGGATATCGGAAACACCAGCTTTTTAGATCACATCTGGGTGTCCCTTCTGACTTGGTCATCACCTGGCTGGGCCAATTTACTCAGGTATAGAACAGAATCAACTGAAGTGCTTTTGCAGAGTCGATGCCAGGATAAGACACAGTATTTGTCAAAGGTCAGCAAAATATGGCCTACAGGCCAAATCCAGGTGCCACCTGAGTGTTTTTTTAATCACGTTATATCGAAAAAAAAAAAAAAACGTTGTGTCCATTTAATTGCTTATAGTCGATGGCTGTTTTCATGCTACAGAGTTGAGAAGTTGCAGCAGAGACTGTATGGCCTCAAAACCTCAAATATTTACTCTCTAACCCTTCCCAGAAAATGTTGCTGAGCCCTGGGACACGCAGAAGCACAGCCTGATGCTTCATAAAACTTGAACTTGTGGCAGAAGTGGTGGTGAATGTCATCAGTATCCGCCCAGGGCGTTCAGGGGTTGGCCTTCATTTTCAGAAGAATGGGTCTTGCTCCTCTTCCTTATGTCCTTCCTCATGGCCCCTGCCCTCCTCGCACCCTAAGTGCTGGCAACTACCCAGGGGACAGGGCCTTTCCCTTCTGCTGCTGAGCACTCGGCACCTCTCACCCCCAGCAGGGCCAGGAGACCCTCGGCCCTTGGAGGCCATCAAGTCACTTGACAGATGGCAACTGGAAGACCCAGGAAGAAGAAACCACAGAAGCAGGTGAGAGCAGAGCATGCACCCAGGTCTGTGGACACAGCATTGGCGTGGCTGAGCTCTTCTTGGGGACCAGGGATGAAGGGCAAGGGAAGGAAGTGACCCCACTTTTGTAAACTAATCACTGGAACACAGCAGGCTGAGCCACCATGGCTGCAGAAGACCATGTAAGACCTTCCGCCACAAAGGACCGGGGCAAGTTCAGGGCCAGCACCATGCATCCTTACCCCTGCTGTCTTTTTTTTTTTTTTAATGTTTTTGTTTATTTTTGACAGAGAGAGAAAGACAGCATGAGCAGGGGAGGCTCAGAGCGAGAAGGAGTCACAGGATCTGAAGCAGGCTTCAGGCTCTGAGCTAGCTGTCAACACAGAGCCCAATGCGGGGCTCAAACCCACGAACCATGAGATCATGACCTGGGCCAAAGTCAGACGCTCAACCGACTGAGCCACCTAGGGACCTCGCCCCTGCTGTCTTAAATCCAGAAAACCAAGTGTACAAATCCAGCTAACCTTATGAAGTCAACTAAAGTGACCTGTTGGGTTTGGCCAATGGAGAGAGACCTTCTCACTAAACATGGTGGATTGATAATATCCTCCTTCCTTTGCACAACTAGGCCTTCTCACACAGGTCATTTAATTGTCAGGGCAAACACTGTCCCTGTTTCACACGAGAGGAAACTGAGGCTCGAGCAATTGAGCCAAAATCTCTGCCTTCCAGGACCAGGCAGCAAGATTCAAGAGGGAGCCCTCAGGGACCTGTGGCCTGTCTCTTTTTCCAGCTTCCTCTATGGGCAAATGCACCAGCCTACACCACGTGGCTGTTTTGTCAGAGTAGCAACAGGGATTCGAAAGTAGCCTTGAGGAGCCTGGGTGGCTGCGCTGGTTAAGCATCTGACTTTGTCTCAGGTCATGATCTCAGACTTCGTGGGTTCAAGACCCATGTCAGGCTCTGTGCTGACATCTGAGCCTGGAGCCTGCTTCCAATTCTGTGCGTCCCTCTCTCTCTGCCCCTCCCCTGCTAAGGTTCTCTCTCTCTGTCAAAAGTAAATAAACATTTAAAATTTTTTAATAAATAAGTAAATCAACCAATAAGTAAGAAAGTAGCCTCAGCAGCCCAGCCCACAAATACCTCCAGCCTGTTCTTGTGGCCCCTTGGCGTCCATCTGGCCTTTCCCTATGGGCCCTGTGTGGAAGAAAGCCCAGATAGCGAGCCTCCAGCCAGAAGCACTTCAGGTGGGGTTTACCCACCAGGTCCAAGTTAGTGAGGCCCCCTCACCTGTCCTGTGGTGCCAGCCAGAAGTGCCAAGTCCCTGGACCGTAAACACTGGCCCTTGGCATTGTACATGGAACATCTACCATGTTGTGGTCTTAACAGGCACTAGTATGGTGGTGATCAAAGTCCCAGAGACTGTTTCAGGAGGTCTGCAAAGTCAAAACTACTTCAAGATATCTTTTGAATTTTACTAAAACATTAATTATTTGCTTTTTTAAAAAATCTCATTCTCTCCTAAGCAGAAAATAGAGTTTTCCAGAAAATACATGATGCATGTTGATATCGTCACTCTGATGGCCCATGGAATGTATTTTCTAAAATCTTCCAAAGTGAACTCTTTGGGGTTGTTAAAAAAACAGGACAATAGGCCACAAAATGGAGTCACCTAGGCTAAGCCCCGCATCACCAAACCAAGATTTAACTTATTTATAGTTCTGGCCTCTCCCACAAAATGAAATCTTAAAGGAGTCAATTTACTTACAATCACCTGGATAGCACTGGTGAGGTAATCTGCATGATAGACCCCTTCCAGGCCCTAAAGGAAGGTGATCCTGCCACAACCAATCCACTTTCTCCCGATATAACTTCCTGTTTCCATTGCCTTCTGCCTGTAAACATCTTTCATGTTGTACAGCTCCTTGGAGTTCCTTTCCATCTTCTGGTTGGGATGCTGCCCGATTCATGAATCGTTACATAAAGCCAATATGATCTTCAGAATTTACTCCATTGAGTTTTATTTTTCAACAGTGTGCTCAATAATTTTTAAGTGTGCAGAGGGAGCCTGAGATCACAACAGTGATGGTACAATTCCCACCTGCTCGTCTTGACCTCACAGTCCTGGGAAGTAGGTACCAGCATCTCCGGTTTACAGATGAGAAAACCGGAACTTGGAGGGGAAAAGTGACTTGCCCCAGGCCACACGGTTCACAAGCAGCTGGGATGGGACTCTGGGTCTGTCTCTGGCCCAGGACAAATGCTTCATGCCTCTGGCTCTCCTAAGAAGACCCCCTGCTGCGGGTACACACATCATGACTTGGGCATGCCTGAAGCGGTTCATCTGACCAGTTCCTTCCTTCCGGAGAAGCCGGGAAACACCAAGCCTCTGGGCCTGTTTTCTGCTTCTTCAAACAAGACAAGGGGACTGGTCCCTGGAATGATCCCGGGGGTCCTCCCCAACCAGACTCCCCAGGCCCAGAGCTCAAAGTGCCACCTGGGAGGACAGGTGAGAGCAGATGACACAGGGGTCGGCCAGGGCGGGGCAGGGCGGTCACAGGAGCTGCTGTGTCTGTGCACCGCCTTCCTGAAGATTTCGACTTTCCCTGTTTTTACTGGACACAGAGTCCAGTCAGATCTCAATCCAGTGGTTTTGCCAAGAAGAAATGACTTTTTAAAAAAAATCAAAACAAAACCTTTTCAACACTGAAAGTTTGGCCCCGCCTTCCTTTCCCTCTGTTCCCTCCTTACTAATGGTTGTCCCCAGCGCCTAGGCCAGGACAGGGCTTTGTTCATGGTGTGAATAAGAGGGCAGAGCACTGCTTGTCTCCTAAACAAACAGCATCATTTAAAGTGGGTCCCGGCACCATCACTGGCATAGGAGCCCTCAGAAACAGAATCCCTGGCTTCTGTTGGGTTTTTGTGTATGTGTTTTTCATTTTGTTTTGTTTTGGATGTTTTGTTGTTCTGTGTGCTTCAAAAGGGGCTTGGGTGGCCCTGGGAAGGCCTGTATTCTCAGCTCATTCCCCTCCCATGGGGCTTTTGTGGACTTGCTTCTTGTGTTGGTCTTATTGTTCTTGCCCAGAGATTTGGGCTGTGAAATAAAGAGTTTGGATTTTTAAACGGAAACAAATGTGGCCAGAATGAAAGTGGCTTGGGCAGCTAGGGTACACCTGCAAAACTTCCATTGTGGTCACCCTTCGGACCCACCTCAGGTCACTCACACAATGAGCCCCATCCACCGAGTTCAATCTGCCTGAAACCTAGGGCTCGTCTTTGACCCCCCGCTCTTCCTCACTAGCCCATCCCCTGTACCTCCGATGTCTGTGGCTTCTGTCTCCTTCTGGGTCTTAAGTGTTTGGGGTCACGGGAGGAAAAAGGACTCTGGCGTGCAGCAGGCCTGAGTTTGCACCTCGCTTTGGCTCCTTCACCATGGCCATCTGCAAGCATGCATCATACCTCCAGCCTCCCCTTCAAGCTCACCCACCAAGCTCTGTCTCTGCGTGGTGATCAGAGGGCTTTCCCTGGAAACAGGGGAGCTTGCTCAGCCCTATAGAGCAGGACAACCAGGGACCTCTGCATTTAGTCCTTCCAGAAAAGACATACCCGAAGAGGGACCAGTTGGTAGATGGACATCTCAGCTTTATTGTCCTTTGGGGGTCCAGAATGATTCTGGGCACATGCTTGTTCAGAGGGTCCCCAGCAGGACTGAGCCCCAATTGTCAACAGCAGAGTCTGCAATATCCCTCACCTCCCAGCGCCCTCCCTCAGGCTTCCTAGGATTCGAAGTAAACTGCTCACTCCCAAGTCCTTGTCTTGGGATCCTCTTTGGGGGGTGACGCTCGAACAGCAGAAGACTTATGCTCCAGGAAAGAGAGTGGCAATACCCCCTTTCAAGGCTGTCAGTGAGTAATCATGTGTAATGATCCTTACGATGGCAAAATCCAAAAGTGCATCTGCGGTCTCCCCACACCCCTGTCTACTGCATGCTCTATAGAACCAAGGTGGGTCTTTTATGAAGAGTCTCATTATTTCCCAATCACCATCAATTAATATCGAGGACACATGCTTGAGGGTTTGGAAAATCGTGTCACACCCTTGTACTGATGCCTTGATGTTCTTCTTTGGGCCCCAGTGACAAATGAAAAATGGCTACTATAGAAAAGAAGGGGAATGGGGGTCTCTGGGTGCAGAGACCCTTCACCATTCACTTGCCAGAAGATGTCAGATCCTTTCAGAAGGGACACGAAGAGCAGAGTTGGAATCCTAACCCCATCGCTTAATAGCTCTGTGAGTGAATGGTGTAGTCTCTGCTTTCACAACATCAGGGTTTCCCTGGGAGATAAGATCCGACACCGGACGTGACTGGGTCCTTGCACAGCAGTGTTTGCAGAGGGTCTCCCGCGCCCCAGGAGCTGGAGTGGCAGTGCCCGCCAGAGGCACCCTGAAGAGGATTTCCTCCTTTATTCTCCCACCCCGCCATCTTTTCCTGCCTTTCCCATCCTTCTTCCTTTTTTGCTCCATCTCCTCTCTCCTTCCTTTTCTCTTCCTCTCACTCATAGTCTTTCTTCTTCTCCAAATCTTTGTTCCCCTCCTTTCTCATCAGCACCATAGGTCTCTGGCCAATTGCATTGCTTGACTTCTGAGGAACCACTGTCACAGGGATCAAAGAAGCCCTGTACCACCCCATCCATCCTTCTGTGGACACTGGGGACAGGCTTCTGTCACCCCCATGGAACTTGAACTCAGATGCATGGAGGAACATTGTAACCACTGAATTCATCAGTATCTCTTAGTTCCATTCTATGTAAGGCACTCTGTAAACAGCAGTATGTCGGGACAGCTTTTACTGGCTTGTAAGAACCGATTATTAAATGTTCCGGAGTTTTACATGTGGCTGATATCACACTGGTAGCCCGAAATTGGCTCTGGTGAGTATTTACACTACAGAAATTGGCAAACATAGCAAATCAGGGATTTTCTTTTTCCCAGAGAGCTGGGCGTTAAACATTTACCAGCACAGCACTGTGTAAAATGTAGGCAGCTGGGCTGGGACAGATTTGCACAGAAACAGGCCCTGCCTTCAAGGAGCTGCAGACTGGGCTTGACGTAGAGAATGCCTCTGATACATTTCACGTTCCAGTTGAGTGACCCAGGGCAAGTCTCTTTCCTTCTCTGAAACTCAGTTTCCTGTCTGCTAAATAGGGAGCAAAACAGCAGTACCTCCCGCCCTTCCTCACTCACTGATCAGGTGACTCACCAGAAGCGATACACATGAAAAACCATTGTGACCTATACCTATATGAGTTGTTCAATCATCACAGAAACATCTGGAAAGTGTGAGACTATCATCCTCATGAATGCCTCCAAGGAGTGATGTGACCACACACAGCAGCTGCCTGATAAACCATTGGAAGGTGGGTTCTGTCTCCCCTGGTTGGACTGGAAGCTGCTTGACAACACAGCCCCGTCTCCTGTCCCTCCAAGCCCTTGCAGTGTAGGCAGAGGGTGACAGAATGGGTGGGAGAAGGTAGGGCTTGGTGGACCCGTGGGGAGCATGTCCACTCATGGGTGAGTGCAGGGAAGATTCTGGCTTCCCTGACCCGCTGTGAGCAGGTTGTAGGGTTTGGGCAGCCATTTTCATGGCTACATGGAACATCTTTGATGGATGTGGAAGAAAGGCTAATCCAAGCAAATGACTTATTTTGGGAAACTTGACCAAAAAAATATATATATATATTGATCAAAAGAGTGAGGTAAGAGTGACTGCCTTTCCAGAGTATAGATTCCTCATTGAGCCACTGGTCTAGTCTCTTCCTTGGGGCAGCTGGGTGGCTCAGTGGGTTAAGTGTCTGACTCTTAATTTTGGCTCAGGTCATGATCTTGTGGTGCATGGGTTCGAGCCCCGCATCGTGCTGTGTACTGACAGTGCACAGCCTGCATGGGATTCTCATTCTCCTCTCTCTGCCCCTCCCCCCACCTCAAAATAAATAAATAAACTTTAAAAAAAAAGAATTTGAGGACCCCTCCCCATAGGCCAGGCATTGACCCTGTAATGACTAGATACTCAAGAGATCTGGGAAAATGGGGTTCCAAGGAGAAGGGCAGGGGCAGCATGAGGCCTTCAGAGAGCGCAGAGCAGGAGCCCCTCACTAACCAGGTTGGACATATTTCAACATTTTAACACCCAGCCAGCGTATCAGGATGTTTACTTAATGGACTTGTCTTCACCCACCATAAAAAAAGGAAGGGTGAAGAATTGGAGGATGATGGTGTGTTTGACCCATGCTCGTGGAATCTCCTGAGATGATGCAGGAATCACAACTGTCTCAACCGAACAGTCAGATGGCAGAGGCCAGTCCCTGCCCCTCAGAGGAGAACCTTGCCACCAACATCTCCTATAACTTCATATCATCGTGACGTCAACAAATCTTGAATAACCGTGCCTTGCTGCCTCAAACAGGAAGAAGTGCTGTGAAAGGCTTAGAAAGCCCTAGACTGGACATCAAGGGGTATAGATGCCCATCCAGGTCTATCCCTGACTATGAGAATTTGGGCAAGCCGTTTCCTGATTTTGTTTTGTCGAAGGAAAGAACCAGATGGCGTATTAGCCATGGCTCTTTTGGTTACAAATGAAAGACTACCAACTCAAACAAGCTTCAGCCAAAACCTGGATTTGGGGCGGGGGGGGGGGGGGTGTCACATACTGACGTTCAGCAATAAATTTGGCTTCAGGCACAGCTGGATCCAGGGACTCAGAAAATCTCCTACGATGTGGTCTTTTCCTCACACTTTCCTATTCAGGCATGCTCACTCTGTGTGGAGACCCTAGGAATTTCAGCCTGACATTATCCTTACAGCCAGCAATTCTATCAAAAATAGGCCTTCTCTATCCCAATAATTCTATCCCCAATAGTTCCAAAACAAACAGGGGCTCCTGGGGAGCTCAGTCGATTAAGCATCTGGCTTCAGCTCAGGTCATGATCTCACCGTTCGTGAGTTTGAGCCCCACGATGGGCTCTGTGCTGACAGCTCAGAGCCTGGAGCCTGCTTCAGGTTCTGTGTCTCCCTCTTTTTCTCTCCCTACCCTACCTGTACTCCTACTCTCTCTCTCTCTGTCCCTCCCTCCTCTCTCTCAAAAATAAGTAAAGATTTTTAAAATTTAAAACAAACCAACCTCATTGGACTGATGAGAATTATATGTCCTTCCTAAATGAATCACTGGAATTAGAGGGCCTGAATATGCCCCCTGGCCAGGGCTGGATTATATGCCCTTGGAGCCAGAGGGTAGGTCAGTCCCATCCAAAGATCTGAGGGTGCAAGAGAGTGTTTCCCAAAGAAAAGCAGAGTGCTGTGAGCGAAAGAAGGGAGAAGGGAGGCCAGTGACACAGGAGTAGCAGGTGTCCACCATGGTCAGCTCTGAGGGAACTTCCAGTTCTAACAGTCTGTGACCTTAGGGAATACAGTTTTCTGCTTACAGAGAGGAGGAGGTGGGGGACAAGGCTGTGTTCTCTGCTTCTTAGTCCACCCATTTTATCACTGTCATATGTGCCCCAGGGAAGAGCAAAATAAGGACTTGACCTTGTAGAAAGTCAGACAGCCACTCTTGAGCGGGATTTATGGATGACATTCTGTCTCCTCCTTCCCAAAGAGGGGGTCTCCTTGCAAACAATCCCCGGACCCATTGTGACAAACAGGGAGGGGCGCAGGCCGCCAGCAGCCACTGCCATGCGAACGGCCACATTTTCACTCACAGAGCAACTCCCTTCCCATCGCATTTACCCCAAGAGCCCTCTGGTCCTTAAATCAAGCTGCAGGCTGATTTGTATGCTGTAACGGTGATCTGCACCGTCTGGCTATAACCAGATCCAAACACCAAATGGTGAACTTGTTTGAGAAAGTGCAGTTTTGTGAGCAACAGTAGAAGGGAAAATGTTAATAAAGGGCAGTCTGCTGAACGGAGGTTAAATACTTTCATACTTCTCGACTAACCCAGAAACTTCCCTGAATTCTCATTAAAAAAAATTTTTTTTAAGTTCTCTGTAATCTGATGTTTTACCTCATTAAATGCTGCAATTTGAGAAGCAAGTAAAGGATGGAGTTGAAAATTGGCACCTGGTTCAGGTCACTGAACTGTTACTCCGTGTCTGGTTCCCCCAGAGGGGAGGGCTCAGCAGAGTGACAGGGAACCCACAGGGCAGGGTTCGAGATCCCCTATGGCCTCCCAGGAGCCTTTTCCTCTCTCGGTCCCAATCACAAGCGCCCATCTGGGCCCTTGCTCCAGTAACTCTCCGCAACTGCTGGAGACCATTACATTGCGCAGTGGTCTTTGGGGGTATGCCGCCATGTTGGATTTTGAACCCTGGTTAAAGATTGGGAAATCCAGGAGCAATCGGTTCCTCTTCTTTGGAAGCATTTGGTTTCCTTTTCTTCTGTCCCTGACCCATTTTCTCCTTTCCCTTCTACACTTCTACTATCATTTCTTACATATACAATTTGCTTCCCTTCTTCAGTGACATACTGAAATTTCTAGTAAGAAGAGATGGGACCAGGGGTGCTGGGCTGGCTCAATCCATGGAGTGTGCAGTCTTGACCTTGGGGTTGTGAATTCGAGCCCCATGTTGGGTGTAGAGATTATTTAGAAATAAAATCTTTTTTTTTTAAAGAAGGGAAAATAGAGGCCAAGTAAAAAATTAATAAAATATGGACCAAAACTACTGAATTATACACTTTAAATGAGTGCATTGTGTGCCATGGAAGTTATATCTTAATAAAGCTATTTTTCTGTTTTTGCTTTTTTATTTTTATTTTTTAAAAACATTTTTAAAAGTTTATTTTGAGAGAGAGAGAGCACGTGTGCCCGAACACATGGGGGAGGGGCAGGGAGAGAGGGAGAGAGAATCCCAAGCAGGCTCCGCACTGTCAACACAGAGCCTGATGGAGGGCTTAAACTCACAAACGATCATGACATGAGCCAAAGTCAGCCGCTTAACTAAATGAGCCACCCAGGTGCCCCATTTTTGGTTTTGTTTTTTTTAAAGAAAAGGTAGGAACTACAATCTGATTGAATGGGAGATTAAAGCTGCGTTAGTTAGCAGTGTTGGTAAGACTGAGGAATCACTACCCACATCCCAAAATGGAGATTGGGAGGTGCATTTGCTCAACTTGGAGCCACAGCTGCTCTGCGTCCTTTTTTCCAAAATCCAAAATGGCAGGTGGGTTTGAGATTATGGCCAAAATTGAGAGGTCCATGAACACAGTATATTTATGTGGGTGACAGTCTTTCTACTGCCACATAAAGTCCCATTTCCTAAGTATCCCTGTATTTGGAATCTCAGAGGTTAAATTCAAGTAACAATGGCTTTCCTTTCTCAGAAGTAGCTGGTTAAAAGGTGTATGACTCATAATTTGTGAGAGACAATTTGCTTTTATGTGTCTTTTTCCTTATTGACATCATTTCCTCCTCCCTTCCATTTCTTAGAGATGGCTATGGGATTTGGCAACATGAGCACGGCCATGTACAGGGGAGTTATACGTTCTCCTGTCTGAGTGTGGTGGCTGTGCCCAGAGAGGAGTCTCAGGGCTCACCTATGCTACCCCGGGCTCCCACATCCCACCTGCCCCAACTTATACCCTCTCAGCTCTGTGTAGGAAATTCACCACTTTATGGCCCCACATAAAAGTGCCATTCTGAATAAACACAAAAGCAATCAAAGGCTCTTGAGTTGTTGGTCTTAAATATCAGTCATGCTTCATCGCAGGCATATAAGACCTGTTCCTTACACGATATCATCATATAAAGAGTGAGGGCCTTAGGGGCATCTTAATGAGGTGATAATGAGGAAGAAAATGTTCTGGCTTGGGTGGGGGTTGGTATTCACTATAATGTTAAAGTAGGTTTAATCTTACACTGAACTCCTTGCTGTATGGTCTTTACAAAGAGAAGGGGGGAGGGAAACGAAGATGGCATTGAGGTAGGTGTGTGTGTGTGTGTGTGTGTGTGTGTGTGTGTGTGTGTTGAACTTTTTTCTTAACCTGCCTGTTATTACTCTTGAAGATTTGCCCAAAATATCATAAGGCTCTTCTTTTGATACAGATTACCCAAGTCCAGGAAGCTTCCTTCTCCAATATGCAGATCTCTTTCTGTGCCCTTCCTCTGCATTTATGCTGCCTTTCTTGCTCTATTATACTGTTATTGTTTTTGCTTTGTTTTCTAAGATGCCGTTTGTTACTCTTGAAGACCTGCCATTATTTCAAAATCTTTTCTCTTTATGTGATCCATTCCGGAGCAATAGGGAGAGCAAGCTTCCTACTTTGCCACACAGATGGTCTTTATTCTCCCTTCCTCCTCCTTTTCTTCTCCAATGCTTGGAATAACCAGATAGTTGAGAAAGTGCTTTGAAATGAGAAGTAACCAACTCTGCCCTTTCCTGAGTGATTTAATGTCGGTGGGGGGAAAAGATTGTCTAGAAACCAAGGTGACGTTATTGTTACTACTGAATAAGAACAATACGTGAATTAAATCATTCATTCATTTGTTTGCAACTTAAATATTCCTCTGGGAGCATGAGAGGTCTTATTTATATTTATGCCCAAAAATTATGTTTGTTCCGAGTCTTCACTCAGTTTACTAACAAGATTACAGAGTATTTTTTAAAATTATTTTTTAATGATTCTCTATTGAAGTATTTCAGAGTTTATTTAGTCATGCTCATGAATCAGTTTTCATTTTTGCTCCCTTGCTGCCATTGCTGACTAATCGAGTCCACAATCAACCATCCATCCATCCATCCATCCATCCATCCATCCATCCACCTGTCTATCCATCCACTCACATACCCATCTGTTCATTCATCCATTTATTCAACAAATATTTATTGAGCACTTAGCATGAGCTAGGTACTTAGCTAGGTGACTAGCTAGGGATACAGTGGTAAGTCTGAATATCTGCCCTCAGGGAGGATACAGTCTTGTGAGGACAGACTAGAGAAGGAGAAGCAGTCAACTATAATCATGTTGGGTCCGGTGCAGAGCTCACTGGGAGGACAAAGGAGAAGTTGCCCAGAGGGAATTGCTGGCCAGAAAATTTCAGAGGGAAATGCTATCTAAGCCAAGACCTAAAGGAGAAGAAGGAGGAGGAGGGACGGAAGGTCATTTTGGGGGCACCTGGTGGCTCAGTTGATTAAGCATCCAACTCTTGATTTTAGATCAGGTCATGATCTTGTGGTCATTAGATCGAGTCCCATATCAGGCTCCATGCCGAACATGGAGCCTGCTTGGGATTCTCTCTCTCTCTCTCTCTCTGTCCCTTCTCTCTCTCTCTCTCTCTCTCTCCTCCCCCCTCTTTTTCTCTTTCTCTCTCTCTCTCAAAATAAATAAACATTTTTTAAAAGAAGAAGTGCGATATTTTTCAGGGAAAAAAAGATCCCACAGATGTATCGCTATTTTATTGAGCAAAGGAATTCACCTTGCTGAACCCTGAGCCTCTTAAGTAACGATGGATTTTCATGTACAAGGAAAATGGATTTGGAGACAAAAAGACCTCAGTGACTTAGAACAATTTGCTTCAACTTTTGGGGACCTCATTTGTAACAAGAGCAAATAATAATAATTTTTAACCTCCAATGCTGTTGGAACAATTAGATGTGTTATAAGCTAAGTCCCCAGCACGTGAGAGGCTGTCACAAATGGCAGATTTTATTACCATGAGAAGCACAAAAACATAGCTTGGTTCTTAAGGGCGGAGGTGGGGGCGGGGTATGCACTCCCGGGAAGCTTAAAAAAAAAAAAAGTAAGGACAAATAAACAAACACGCCCAGGCTCCATCCCATGAGATTCTGAGTCACTAGGTCTGGGGTGGGTCCCTAGCATCTGGAATTTTCTAAAAGCTCCATAGGTGATTCTGGTAGTAAGCCGTGGTTCTGAATTGCTGCCTATTTTCATTATATAGCTGCCATTTTAAGTACATGAAAACCACAACTGAGAACCTAGTAACTATGATTTAAAGTAACTGTTAAAACAGAGTTGGAACAGCATGCTGATGGTCAGTAGCCATCCTCCCTGGGTAATTGAGAAGGGACTTAAGAAGCAATGAAAGTGGAACTGCAGAGTTTCTCAGGCTCTTAGAAATGATGTCTGCAAAAATGTCTGGCTTGAGTCAGAGTGGAATTTAGCTGTCATATTTCTCTTGACTGACCACCATAACCCTTTGGTAATTGATCTAGTAAATTACTAACTCGTATCACACAGCAGTTTAAACCTTCTAGAGCTCACAATTACTTGCTGAAAATAGACATCTGGCAGTAGAATTTCCAACATAACTAGTAAAAAAAAAAAAAAAAGAATTCAGACAGTCATTTGCTCAGGAAAAGTCTCAATATTTCAATTCCCAGTCTGAAATTTCAGTGGTTCGGAGTAGAATTCTTAAGCGTATGTTTGTAAATGTTCCTGAATGGAGGACATCCTGGCTTCTTTGTCTCTGAGTCGCTTTCTCCCTGGCAGACAATACAATGCAATATGGCTGGAGCTTGGCTTTCCCTAGAGCCTGGGGAGAGCCTCTACCTGCAATGTGTTGGAAGAATCTCGGGAATTGGCAAGTTTGGATATTCAGAAGTGGTTTTCTTGCTCTGGAGACAGAATAAGATGCTACTAAATATCCCTTAAATTTTAAAATTGTTATATCTATCTATCTATCTATCTATCTATCTATCTATCTAACTTTTTAAAGTAAATAATGTCCAATGTGGGGCTTGAACTTACACCCCTGAGATCAAGAGTCACATGCTCTACCGACTGAGCCAGTGAGGCACCCCTAGAGGAGACGAAACATTCTTGATTTGGCCTGACTACTCTGAAGAAGGATAAGCCGAGTACATAACTCTTTCCAAATACTGTCCAAGGAACCTGCCTCAGAATCAATTGCGGGAACTCATGATAGGGGCGGAGTCCGGGACCCCATCCCAGCCTGACCAAATCTGAATTTCTGGAGGTGAGGGCCAGAGCCTCTCAGGTGATTTTTAGAGTCACAACCACCTTACGAGATCGTGCAAATCTCTTTTGAGTACACTCGTATCTTGCCACAATGGAATTCTTTTCCTGCATTTAGATTCCCAGGGAGAAACCCCATTCACTTTTTAGACTTCTGTTTCCTTTTTTATAAATGGCACTAATACATACCTTAATTCGAAGGGCACGTTTAATTCCTGTCCTTCTTACCTTAGAGACCAACTGGGAAAATCTTTGGAAAGCTAAAAATACACAGGTCTATCATTAAAGTCATTTTATATGTGAAGGGTCTACAGTTCAAGATTCCCAGCTAACATTTGTTTCTGGCCAAATGCTAACCAGACTTCTTAATTTGGCTTTTTTTTAATTTTTTTTTCAAAAGGAGAAGAATGTTTCCATACACAATGAGCCATGTGCCCTAAGCATAAAGAAGTTGGTTCAGATGTTGCAAAGAAACAGACAGAGATCACTAAAGTCCTTAACATATCAATCCAGAGCTGCATAATTCGCGTGTAGAGCTGCTACCGAAGGTGGGGGGTGGGTGGGAGCAGCTGACTGTGTTCCCCAAAGCCTATTATGTTATCCACATCCAGGAAGCAGCTTAAGCCAGAGCTTACTCAAACCAAAGCAATGTCCACTATCTCTGACTGCTTGCCTGCTGAGATTTTTTTTTTCTCTCTCTTTCTGGCAGATAAATACCTGGTTGTAGAACAAGCCAGCCTGATGCATTTTTTGACAGTTCTTTCCTAATATTCTAATCTCTCAGGCCCCAGACATGAGTCCTCAATAGAGGTGGAAAGACTTTGTCTAAAGTTTAATTGATATATAAGAACCCTCTCTTATCTGCCTTGCCTTACCCATCTGAGCCTTCTGTCTAAGAAAGGAGGCTGTCCCTTTCCCACGCTGCATTCCTTGACATTTTCCTAGTTTACACAGAGGCTGATGGAGCTGGGCTAAGGCAGCAGGTAGCCCTGCAAGCAGCTGCTTGGCTTAAGTCACCTGAGACCCCAGTGTGTTTTTCTGGCATAATCCGATAGGTGTTTGTCCAATTTTTTTTCTTTGACTAGATCTGTTTTCCAGGCCTAGGGGAAGTAGCCATGGATGACAGGACCCTTGCAAGTCCTTACTTAGCCTGGCTAGGAAAAGAGGAAAGATTGGCAGAGGGGCAAGGGAAAAGGAAGAGAGAGGGAAGGGGGCGCAAAGCTTACATTCCTGGGAGGATGAAGTGATGGACTGGGCTAAGAAGTGGCCTTACATGCATTCTGCTCATCTACTCACTCATTCATTCATTTCATTTGTTCACAGGCAGGGGATGGGGATGGGGAGAAGAGGTGGAGAGGCAGGGGGAGGGCTCTGGGCGCTCCTTGGGCGGAAGTAGTTCAGTACACCACCCCAGCCCGGGTTTGTAGCCACAGTGTTTACCAGCTGGGGAAGTTTTCTCTTGGCTTTGTTTGGGAGAACAAAGGACTATGAGACACATCATGCTACAGCAGCACGGGAAGAAAATCCAGTTCCACCTGGCTCCTCCTTGGACAGGTTCCCACCCCTTTTGGGGCAGGTGGAGCAGTCAGAGCCCCTAAACTACCCATTTGTAAAGGAAAACCCTAGAGTCATTTGATCTGGCTTTCAGAGCTGAACTTTACCAGGAACTAGAAGGTGCCTTCCAGGAGTTAACCCTTTCATTCACAAGTACAGGAATCAACCCCTTTAAGGCACTGAGAGGGCATGTTGTATGAACTTGGAAATGACAATGATCATCAGCTTTTGCCACGGGAGGCATTGTACTTTGTGCTTGACGTGTATGATTTCCTTGCATCCTCATAACAGTGTGAGGTGGATACAATTATTACCCCCATTTTACAGATAAAGAAACTGAGGGTCAGAGAAGTTAAGAATCTTATTCAGAGTCATCCAGCTGGTAGGTGGTAGAGCTGGGCCAGTATCTATTTACCTTCTTTCTCTACTCCTTTCATCCACAGGACACAGAAATAATAAAATAAACTGTGCTCACTTCTACTCAGAACATTCTGTGCACATCTATGTCCGATTATCTGAGAGTTTTCTATGTCTGGTCTGATTAGACTGTCTTGGTCCCAGAAGTCATCTCATTTCCCTAACTAACTAGTGAAGGGGTACAAAGGAAATGTGAGCTTGAGGATTCTTTTGGTCAGGGTCTTGAGGCCACCCAAGGACCAGCTAGCTTTTCGTCCCTGAAGACCCAAGGACTCAAAATCCCAGGGGGTAAGCCCAGGCAGGGAGTGACCTGGATGCAAGAACAGATAAGGACAAAAGAAGAAACACAAAGGGAACCCATGAGAGTTGGGGAGAAAGCAAAAGTTGTCATGATTTGATAACCAGTATGGCATCTTTTCAACGTCTTCAGTTGTGAACAAGTTTTGCTCTTTCAGAGAGGGAAGAAGAGCTCTCTGAGGGTCTTCAGAGCCAAGGTTGGTAAACCAGGCTAGGGACAGAGGTCAGCAAGGTCAGAGGTCATATGTTAAAACAAAACTAAACTAAACCCATGACAACCGATGAGTTTTTAGGGAGTTGTGGAACATGGCACAACACGACTCCAGGATGGATGTCTTACTTCTTTTGAAAGAACACAGTGTTCACCCAGATGTTTCTACATGGTGTCTCTGTTAACAAATCGAATGTCAGACTCCTATATTTGATCCTGTTTGAGGTGGAATTCTGTGTTTTCCTCCAAAGTGCCTGTCCAAGTACCTGGAACTGAACAGACACTCCCTAAAATTGTGTGGTTTAAATGAAGAGCACAACACTTACATTTGGCAGGAATTGAATTTGGGAGATAACAGAACAATCCTGGGTGGGGAGCCAGGAATAGGAGTACCAATGGACTGTCAGCAATGGTTACTCTGGTAGAAAAGGACAAAATGGATGGTTTCAGCTGGAAAATCCAACAGTATAGAAGGAAGTTCTCCACAATCTGGAGAACAAAGCCAGATTGTGAACCAGAGGTCAAAACAGAGTAAAGGCCAGGGATGGTGTTTGGATAGCAAGGAAGGATCCAGGCATTACAGTGTATTGGGAAGAATCTGGGCTTCAGAGCTAGATAAACTGAGATTGAATCCTGCCTCCACTATTTAATGGCTGAGCTTTGGTTTAGTAATTTCCATCTGCAAAAAAGAAGTAATAAAGCTAATCCTATGCTGATTATTGCTTAATAACAAAGTATCTCAATAATGTGGGGGCTTAACCAACAGCCATTTTGTTATATCTTGTAATTCTAGGCAGGGTGTGGCCAAGCGATTCTTCTGTTCCAAGTGGTATCCATGGAGATCACTTGGCAAGATGGCTGGCTGATGGGTTGCTCTAGAGGGTCGTGATGACATCATCACATGTCTGGAGCCTGGATGATTGGCAGGCTGCCCTCCTCTGAGACTGTCAACCAAGGCACCTTATATGGCTCCGTGAACAAAGAGAGAGCTGCTGAACTTTGTATGACTGAGTCTTTCGCTGTGTTCTGTTGGTTAAAATATCCACAGCTCCACCTACATCCAAGAGGGAGAGATGTAGATATCTCCTCTTTTTTCTTTAACATATTAATGAGTCATTGTATTTAATAGGAATGTCAGATTGTTATATTTATGTATATGACTTCATAAATTATTGTTGAGCTCTGGTTATGAAACTTTATGTATTAAATAGAAGCAAAAAGATTAGTTATGAAAGAACAACCCCACCTCTTGGTGGAAAAGGCTTTAAAGAATCTGCAGCCATGTTGTAAAACCCAACACAGTGCCTCAGGGTGAAGATTAAATGGAAAGTATTTAGCACAATATCCGGCACCCAGTCGGTGCTTATAATATTAGTGTGTCTTCCTCATCCTCTGCTCATAGGTAGAAGAAAAATCTAAGTGTATAATCTTGGATTTTGCAAGGGGAGCTGTTATCAGTTTAGAATGTTTTAGTCCCAAGCAATAGAAAACTTAGACAAAATGCCTTAAACAATAAAATCTTTTATTGTCTTATAGGACAATGGATTGGAGTTAGAATGATTCCAGGGTTGGTAATTTTGTTGCTCAATGATATCTCCAAGGAAGCAGGTTATTTCCATCTTTTCATTTGATTGTCCTCAGCCTGTTAACTCATGCTCTTAGGTGAGAGTCCCTCGTAGTCTCAAGAAGGCAGCCACAGTTCTAAAAATGAAGTGTCCTGTGAGCAATCTATGTGACTGTCACGTTGAGGCTCTTGTATTCCTTTTCTTGAGTAAGGAAAACTTTCAGAGAGGCTCTCCTGCAGACATCTCCTTATATCTCATTGGTTCAAATCCAAAACATTCATTGGGCATGAAGGATGAGACCAGCATGACTTGCTTAGGTCAATCAAGCTTCAACGCCCTGTGGCTAGGGGGAGTCCAACTTTCCTGAGAGGCTGTGATCGCCTGGGTAAGGTGAACACAATCAGGTTGCTCTTACTCAGAAAGACAAGAGAGGATGCCTGGCGCAGCTAGCCAGAAGTGCCTTCTACTACACAACCCATGCTTTATTATCTTACCCTTCGTTCTGTACACGGCCCACCATATGGGAGGGTACTGGTCACAGCCCAGAGCCTGACCATGTTCTTGAAGGGTGGAGATCATTCTCTTTCGGTGGAGGAAAGATATAAGGAGAAATCCAAATCCGAAGTATCTGAGACACTGAGTCAGAACTAAGCAACTAGAATAGACAGAGGAACTAGATTTTAGAGTTTGATCATCACTGTTAGCCATCCTGTAACTATTCTGGGGTAGAACCAAACTGGGATTAGTATGTAGATAGAGTCTGTAACTGAGAGAAATTATCTCCACCTTTATAGAAGAGAAAGATTGAAGAACAGGAAGACTGACTTTTCTGGCCCCATGTCCTACGTGGAATCAGGAAGCTGAAATCTATGGACGGCAGCTATCAGAAGTCTCTTGAATGCTTCTGGACTTAAGTGATAGAGATCACTCCTCTGGTCCCTTTACCTGGTTCCCCATTGCTTCTAGAATAAGACCAATATCCCTAACCCAGGGGATCTCTGAGGCCTTGTATGATCCAGCCGGGGCCCCACAGCGTAGTTCTATGGGTGTGTCCTGACAAGCATGCTGGGAGGAGAGGTCAGTGAGGCTGGAATCCAGCTCTTGGAATGCCAAGCCGTGGGACCCCAGGGCTCTGTGTGCTCTGAGGGGGTGCCTCCTCTGACGTCATTAGGTTTCTAGCAAGTTGTGCATCTAGCACTTGGGCTCCCTTTTCCATTCTTAGCTGGCAGAGTAGTACCATCTCCTAGTTCCCCATACATACTGTTATCCACAGCAGCAGAACAAGCACCATAGCTCTAGCGGCTTCAAATAATGACAATATTTATTGTATATTCCCCAATATACAATTTGGGAAGGGCCTAGTGGGGCAATTCACCTCTGTTCCACTTGACATCAGGTTCAAATCATCTGAAGTTTCATTCACATGTTTGCCTTTTGCCAGGAGGGTTATCAGCTGGGACTTTCCATGTGGCCGCATGGCTGCCTGACAGTATGGTGGCTAGGGCCCAAGGGGACCAGGTGGAAGATTTTTAGCTTTACTCTTGAAAGCCGTACGGTCTCACCTCTATTGTAGTCATGGGCCCACCAAGATTTAAGGAGAAGAAACAGACTCCACATCTTCATGGGTGCATGTCAGGGTCACACTGTAAGAAACGCTGTGGACTATCCCATAGCATGAGGCAGTCATCACTAAAAACTACAGTCTGACACACCCACCCGTATCCTCAGGGCACAGGGCCTTTGCACATGCTGTTTTCTCTGCCTGTGATATTCCTTTCCCTTCTTCCCCTCAACCTGCATATCTCAGCTGAGTCATCATTTCTTCAGGGAAGACTTCCCGAGCTCCCTGACCAGGTCAGTTCCCCCTACTTTATGATTTCTGGTTCTTATCACAATTATATTTTACATATATGCAGATACAAATATATGTGTATAATTATCTATGTGTACCTACATAAACATAAATCTATTTAATTTATACACATACATACATGTATATGTGGACAGACACACAAACACACATCCGTGTCTTTCTCTCAGTTAAATGGTAAGCCCCTCGTAAAGAGCTACTGCGGAGTTTCCTGGTCTTATCACTCTGTCTTCAGTGGCTATATGAGGACTGAGACACAGCAGATGCTCCTACATTTATTGAATGAAAAAAATATGCACAGATGCCGAAGACTGGATTCTGGGGTCCCTTGCGCTGGGCTATGATTTGCCTGTGGCTGTGTTACCCCTGAGGCCGAAACAATTAAATCCAGGGAGGAAGAGAGAAACAGGGCAAGATGTTTCCGAATTTGATGCTAGAGTAGCAGTTTAGCTCAACTGGGGAGGGTGTTCGAGTTAATCTCGGTAGAATGAATGCCTTCCACCGGGCTCCCGCAGGCCTGCTTACAAATGCTAATGAGTTCATTTCATTTGCCTCTAAAGAGCAGCTCAGATAGTTCTAGGCTTCCAGGAGAAATTAGGGGAGACTTGGAATTCCCAGGCAAACTGCAGGACTGATGAATAGATTCCAGGTGGGTGCCAGCCCCGCCTTCAGCTCCCTTGTCAGTCAGAGGCAGGAGAGACCTCCAACCTGTTCTGACTTTGCGCCAGCACTGACACAACATGCTCTGCCAGGGTGCACACAGAGTCCTTCACATGGCAAAGGCTTTCCGGTTCAGGAAGCATAAGTCCTAATTCTGGAGGAGTGGAAAATGGGGCAGAGTCTGTGATGGGGTGGGAAGGGTTTCCAGGAGGGGCATGGAGAAAGGAAAACGTTTCATAACCAGTTTTGCTGTGTAATTAAAACTCCATGACACGTTTGCCCGCAGCAAATCTCTCTGCAAGAAGCAACAGAAATACAACCAACATGGAGAGACATGGAGCAGAGCAGAAATCAGGCGGGGAACGGGGGGCATGGGATAGCCCCAAGATCAGGCCTCCCAAAGAACATGCTCCATTCGTGCCTGGACAGCAAAGCCTAAAGGCAACGCGGGCCTTGTCCCATCTGTCCCAGACAAAATCTAGGCACCTGGAAGGAGGAGGGGTCAAAAAAATACGAAGTAATGGGGCTCCTGGCTGGCTCAGTTGATAGAGTGTGTGACTCTTGATCGCGGGGTTGTGAGTTTTGAGGCACATGTTGGGCATAGAGATTACTTTTAGAAAAGTATGAACTAGGGGCGCCTGGGTAGCTCAGTTACATGTCCAACTCTTGACTTTGGCTCAGGTTATGACTTTATCGTTCATGGGTTCAAAGCCCACGTTGGGATTCTTTCTCTCTCTCCTTCTCTCTCTGCCTCTCCCCTCACTCACCTGAGTACTCTTTCTCTCTCTCTCTTAAAATAGATAATTTTTTTAAAAATTGGAATACCTGAGGTACTGAGCAGGTGTTCTTAACCTTCTTTCATGTCATGGTCCCCTTTGACCACCTGGTAAAGGGTCTGGATATGTTCTCAGAGTGTATATATATATATATATGTATATATATATATATATATACTCCTTTTTGTAATGCATGAAATAAAATATATACAACTGATTGCAGACTTCACTGCTGACCAAACTTAAAATAAGGATCAGATTTAACTCCCTGCCTGAAGTAACTAAAAAGCCAGACAAAGTACATGAAACAGTAGTTTTCAAAACATTGAGTGTCAGGAACAGAAGGCAGTGACCCCTGAGAGATGGGAAACAAACTAGGTGAACGGTATGATTGTCCAGAGAGTTTCCAAACTATGTCCAAGGACAGGGAGCTGGTGGTCTCCCTGAGTTGAGAAGAAGTTGGGAGAGGGGCGCCTGGGTGACTCAATCGGTTAAGCATCCGACCTTGGCTCAGGTCGTGATCTCACAGTTCATGGGTTCGAGCCCCGCATTGGGCTCTGTGCTGACAGCTAGCTCAGAGCCTGGAGCCTCTCTGTGTCTCCCTTTTTCTCTGACCCTCCTCTGCTCGTGCTGTCTCTCTGCCTCTCAAAAATAAATAAAAAACATTTAAAAAATTTTTTTAATTAAAAAAAGAAGAAGCTAGGAGAAAGGAGAGGCCAAGGTGGCTAGAGTTTGCAAAGCTTAATACCAAAGAGAGATCACTGCACAAAGAGAAAACTCTGGAGACCTGAAGAGGGTCACTACTGAGTCTTAAACTGAGTACTAATCAGCACACGTGTGTGAAGAAACCATGCAAGGCAGGAAAAGAACCACCTGAAAAGACTATAGGGAACAATTCTTTGAACTCACACAGCGTCAAGAACAGGTTTCTCTTCTCATCAACTAGACTAAAACCCTCAAAATCTAGAGGGCATCAGGTAAAGTACACAGAATGGTTTTGCCTCCATAGTTGGAAAAATTTAGGTGTAATCTAAATGCTACTTTGTTCTCACCCAGCAAACCTTAAAAATGAAATTAAAAAAAAAAATCAAACTGATTCCAAGCAATATAACCATGTTCCAGAACAAAGTTCAAGACTACTTTGAATACTTGTAAGAATACAAAAATATCCAGCACCCAAAAAAGTAAAATTCACAATGTTTAGTGTGTGATAAGAAGTTACTGGCATGAAAAGAAGCAGGAAAATAAAACTCATGATGCATGTGAAGATGGGTCAATCAAAACTGATTCAGAAACGATCCGATGATAGAATTAGTAGACGGGGATATTAAAATAATTATATTTAAGAAGATACAGGAAAAATTGAGCATATTAAGTAGAGACATAAAAGATGTAGATATAGTTAGATGTATTCTGTCTCTATCTACGTATTTATCTACCCCTATTTGAAATTCTAGAGGTAAAAACTATGTCTAAGATGAAAAATACAGTGGAAGGGATTAATAGCAGATTACATGCTGCAGAAGAATGATTGGTGGATTTGCAAACATAGAAATAGAAACTAGCTAAAAGAAAAGACAGAGAAGAGAAAGACTGTTAAAAATATACAAAACATCACCGAGCTATAAGACAACTTCAAGTAGTCCCCAAAATATGTAACTGGAATCCTCAAAGAATAAAATATTTGAAGAAATAATGATCAAAAGCTTTTCAAATTTGACTTAAAAATATAAACATAAAAATCAAAGGTGTTCAACAAACCCCAAGCATAAGAAATCTGAATAAAATTACACTACTAAGGTATATCTTAATAAAACTGCTTAATGGAGCACCTGGGTGGCTCAGTCAGTTGAGCGTCCGACTTTGGCTTAGGTCATGATCTCACAGTTTGTGGGTTCAAGCCCCGTGTCGAGCTCTGTGATGACCACTAGCTCAGAGCCTGGAGCCTGCTTCAGATTCTATGTCTCTTTCTCTCTCGGCTCTTCCCCTGTTCACACTCTGTCTCTCAAAAATAAATAAATGTAAAAAAATAAAATAAAAAATAAAATGAAATAAAATAAAATTGCTTAAAACCAGTGATAAAAAGACAAACTGAAAAGCAGCCAGAGATAAACATCACTCTACACACGTAGGAACAAAGATAAGGATGACAGTAGAATTGTGGTGGAAAACAAGGCAAACTAGAAGACAGTGGACTGTCTTTAAAAAAAGTTAAAAATTGTTAAAGTCCTAAAAAAACCCACAACTGGCAACTTAGAAATTTATACTCAGCAAAAGTATCTTTCAAACCAAACGTAAAACAAAGACTTTTTTTAGACATACAAAAGTTACAAGAATTTATTTGTTAAAGGAAGCCCTACAGGAAGAAGAAAAATCATCAGTTGGAAATCCAGATCTACACAAAGGAATAAGGAGTATTAGAAATATCAACAGCATGGGTAAATATAAGATGTTTTCCATGTCACTTAAATATCTTTAAAAGATACTTGTGTAAAGCAAAAATACTAGCAATGCATTGTGGTGTTTATAATATATTTGGTGGTAAAACATACAACAAGAATAACACAAAGGTTGGATCAAGAAAAATGGAAGTGTGTTATTGTAAGATTCTTATGTCATCTGTAAAGAAAAATAATATCACTTGAAGGCAGACTGTGATACTTTAAAGATGTGTGCTAGAAACCCTAAAGCAACCATCAAAACAATATAACAAAAAGTTATGTTAATAAGCTAACACAAATGATAAAATGGAATTATTAGAATGTCGTATTAATCCAAAAGAAAGTGAAAAAGAGAAAAGGGAGTAAAGAATAGATGTGATATAGAAAAAAATACCAAGATGGTAGATTTATTAATTACTTATTTATTTAATATAATTTATTGTCAGGTTAGGCAACATACAGTGTATACAGTGTGCTCTTGGCTTTGGGAATAGATTCCCATGAAGATGGTAGATTTAAATCCAACCATAGTAATACCCACATTAGACCTAAGTAGTCTTAACAGTCCAATCAAAAGGTAAAGACTGTCAGATTGCCTAAAAAAGCAAGGCTTATCCATATGATGCCTCTGAGATATGGCTTTTAGTATAAAGACACAAATAGCTTATGGGGCACCCAGATGGCTCAGTTGGTTAAGCATCTGACTCTTGATTTCGGCTCAGGTCATGATCTCTTGGTTTGAGCCCTGCATTTAGCTCTGCACTAACCCTGCTTGGGAGTTTCTGTCTCTTCCTCTCTCTCTGCCCCTGCTCTGCTTGCTCTCTCTCTTAAAGTAAATAATAAAAATAGGGGTGCTTAGGTGGCTTAGTCAGTTAAACAACCAGCTCTTGGTTTTGGCTCAGGTTATGAAACTTATGATTCATAGGTTCAAGCCTTGCATCAGGCTCCATGCTCTCAGTGCAGAGCCTGCTCGGGATTCTTGCTCTCTACCCACCCCCCACTTGCTCTCTCTATCTCTCAACAAATAAACTTTAAAAGAAACAATAACAAATAAACTTTAAAAAAGACACATAGTTTAAAAGCAAAATAATTACAGGGGCACCTGGGTGGCTCAGTCGGTTAAGCCTCCAACTTCGGCTCAGGTCAGATCTCACATTTGTGGGTTGGAGCCCCGCATCGGGCTCTGTGCTGACAGCTAGCTCAGAGCCTGGAGCCTGCTTCCGGTTCTGTGTCTCCTTCTCTCTCTGCCCCTCCCCCTCTCATGCTCTGTCTCTGTCTGTATCAAAAATAAATAAAACATTAAAAAAAAAGCAAAATAATTACAAAAGATGTACATTGCTAACATAAATCAAAAGAAGCTGGAGAAGCTAAATTAGCATCAAAGTAGATTTCAGAGTAAAGAATATTATCAGAAATAAAGGGAATCATTTTATAACCGTATTTCTATATATTAACAAAGAACAACTGGAAATTGAAGTATAAAAATAACATTTACAAAAGCATAAAAAATGTAGGATATATTAATGGATAAATCTAACAAAAGATGTAGAAGATCTGTGCACTAAAAATGACAAAATTTTTAAAATAAATGAGAGACGCACCCGTGTGGCTCAGTCAGTTGAGTGACTGGCTTCTGCTCAGGTCATGACCTCGTGTTTTGTGGGTTCAAGCCCCACCTTGAACTTCTGCTATCAACCTGTCAGCACAGAACCCACTTCAGATCCTCTGTCCCCCTCTCTCTAGCCCTCTCCTGCCTGTGTGCTCTTAAAAATAAATCAACATTAAAATTAATTAGAGAAGTGCTAACTTCTTATTCCTTAGGTGTGAGCTGCACTTAATGACTTCTAAAGTGTACAGTATAGGGCAGCCAGCTGGCTCAGTTGGTAGAACACGTGACTCGATCTCGGGATCATGAGTTTGAGCCCTACATTGGGGTAGAGTTTACCTTAAAAAAAAATGCCAACAAAATTCCAAACGAAAACAAAGTATGCAGTATGGAAAGATGGAAAGACGAGAGCAACTTGACAGTGAGGAAACCTGACAAATCCATCTCAGCCAGAAAATCAAGGCCAACATCAGTGGTCATAAATCACGCTGACATACGTACATTTGATGTGATGCGTTAAAACTGGTGCTTTCCTCTGTGGTTTTCCTCCTAATAACCCATTTCCCCAGTCTTATGAGAAAAACATCAGAAAAATTCCAACATTGGGGCATCCTCCAAAATATTGGCCAATACTTACCAAAAACACAGAATATTGGGAAAATTGTCAGACTCAAGAGGGATCTAAAAGGACATGACAACTAAATATAATGAGATATCTTGGATATGATCCCAGCACAGAAAAAGGACATTAGGTAAAAATAAGAATTTCTAAATAAACTACAGACTTGAACTAATAATGTTGTATTAATATTGGTCCATTAATTATAATACATGTATCATTAACGGCATAAGAAACTGGGTACACTATATATGGGGATCTCTGTACCAACTTCTAATTCTTTTGTATATCTCAATCACTCTAAAAATTAAAGTCCAAAAAAAATTAAAGTCTACTTAAAAATAATTAAGAATGTCTAATGGACATGGAAAACTTTACCATGTTAATGAGTGAGAAGACTCCATTTTGTTAACATGTCAGTTTTCCCCAAACTGATCTATATCAAGGATAGGCAAACCATAGCCCATAGGCCAAATCCAGCCCACCACCTGTTTTTATAAATAGCATTTTATTGGAACACAGCCACACCCCTATGCTTCTGTGTTGGCTATGGATGCCTTCATGCTACAATGGCAGAGTTGAATCGTCGCAAGAGAGACCGTAAGGTCTAAAATATTTACTATTTGGCTCTCTACAGAGAAAGTTGGTTGATCCCTTGATCCAGTGCAATCCCTATTAAAATCCCAGGAGATTGTTTCATAGAAATCTACAAGCTGCTTTTAAAATTCATATGAAAATGCAAAAGACTAAAAAACAAAAACAACTTTTTTAAAAAAACAACAAAGTTAGAGGATGAACACTAACTGACTTCAAGACTCATTATAAATATATAGTAATCGAGACAATGTGGTATTGTGTAAAGATAGATAAACAGGTCAATGGAAAGGAATAGAGGGTTTAGAAATAGATTCATACATACATAATCAAGTATTTTCCACAAAAATACAAATGCAATTCAGTGGGAAAAGCATAATCTTTTCAACAAATGGTGCCAGAGCAATTGGATATCTGTATGAAGAAAAAAAAGAATTTAGATCTATACCTTGCTTGCACCATATAAAAAATTAATTCAAAATGGGTCCCAGACCTATATGTCAAACCTAAAACTATAGAAGAAAGCACAGGAGAAATTTTTATGACCTTTACTTAGGCAAAGATTATTTAGATCTGATACCAAAAAGACAATCCACATATACACAGGAATTGCTAAACTGGACCCTCATCAAATCAAGAACTTCTGCTCTTCAGAAAACACTGTCTAAAGGATGAAAGGCAAACCAAACATGGGCGAAAAATGTTGTCCAATCAATATCTGATAAAAGACGAGTATGCAGAATATATCAAAAGTCTCAAAACTCAATAATAAAACAGGCAATCCAATAGAAAATGAGCAAAAAGTTTGAACAGGCTCATCACCAATGGAGATACACAGGTTTTAAATAAGCACAGGAATAGAAGCTCACTCTCTTTAGTCACTAGGAAATGTAAGCCAACACCACAGTGAGATACCACCTCACATTTCTTAGAATGTCTAAAATTAAAAGGTTGACCACATCAGGTGTTGATGAAGATGTGGAGCAACTGGAGTTTTCCTGCACTGCCTTTGGTGGGCATGTAGGTTCTACAAATTCTTGGAGGGAAAGTTTGGCAGTTTCTTATGATGTTGAACACAAACTTCCTATGTGACCTAGCCATTCCACACCTAGGTTGACCTGAGAGAAATGAAATCCTATGTCCACACAAAGACTTACCAATATTTAGTGCATCTTCATTTGTAATAGCTACGGACTAGAAACAACAAAGGCCCATCAACTGGTGAGTGGATAAACAATTAATGTTTAACTGCACAGTATAATACTATTCAGAAACAAACCAAACCCAGTAGGAACTAGTGGTACAGAAAGCAGTATAGATGAATCTCAAAATCATTATGCTAAATAAAAGGAGACAAATTTAAAAATAAGAGTGTCTACCATATAACCCTACTTATATAAAGTTCTAGGGAAGGCAGACTAGATTTCCCTGGGGCTTAGGGTCTGGAAAGGGGAAGGAGGGAGGAATTCCAAATGGACATGAAGAAACTATTGTGGGCAATGAATAGGTTCACTATCTTCACTGTGGTGATGATTTCACAAGTATAGACTTATGTCAAAATTTATCAGTTGTATACTTTAAATATAGGTAGCTTATCATATGGTCAGTTACACCTCAATAAAAACATTAAAAGTAAAAAACAAATTTAAAACACACATAGGATTACAAGAGTCCAATTACATTGAAACACAGCTATCAAAATATTTTAAAAAAGCAAATTTGTAATGTAATTACTTAAGTGCTTTTTTATTAAGGCAAATCTAGGAACTTTTGTGATTTAGAATTAATGATGAATATAAATGATATTTCAAGTTTTCCATAACCATCATAATAGGACATAAAAATATCTGTGATTGGGGCACCTGGGTGTCTCTGTCGGTTGAGCATCTGCCTTCAGCTCAGGTGATGATCTTGCGATTTGTGAGTTCGAACCCCACATTGGGCTCACTATGGTCAGTGCAGAGCCTGCATTCAAATCCTCCAGTCCCCTCTCCTTGCCCCTCCCCTACTTGCGCATGCACACACGCACTTGCTCACTCTCTCAAAAATAAACATTAAAACCAAAAATCTGTGATTTCCAGTAGTGTTATAGTAACAGATACCAACACTAAGGAAGCAAAGCCAAGTAATAGAGAGAGAAACTGAGTCTCATTCACAGCATCATCACTGGAGCAGGCTTGCTGGAAAGCTGAAGTATTATTCTTATGCCGTGTCCCTTGTTTAGTTTTTGTTTGCAAAGTAAGGCTAGCCTCATAAAGTGGATTAGGTGGTTTCTTGACCTTTTTTATATTATACAGGTTTATTTACATAACATGGAAAATACAGGGATACCTGGTGGCTCAGCTGGTTAAGTATCTGATTATTGATTTCAGCTCAGGTCACGATCTCACAGTCATGAGATCGAGCCTCGTGTTAGGCTCTACACTGACAACATGGATCCTGCTTGAAAGTCTCTCTCTCCCTCTCTGGCTGCCCCTCCCCACCAAACAAATGAGTAAACATTAAAAAAAAATAATAGTAATATGGGAAATACATTTGGACCTAGAGGTTGTTTGGAAAAGTATAGCTTTTTGGTTTTATAAATTATATTTTACTGTTATTACCATATTACAACTAATATGAGCTTGTTGTAACACATGAATAACTAAGAATGTTTAAATATAAAGTTAATAGTCTTTTGAAAAAGGTCATAGTTACTCTACTACTATTACGGTTGGTTTTCCACGTTGGGAATAGAAGGAAATGCTAAATTTCAGAGAGAGCTCAGTAACAATGAAGATGCAAGGTTTTACCTCGAGGTTCACAAACCCCTGAATTATGTCCACATCAGGAACCCTTGGAAGGCCTTTGGAATCAAACTGGGGTAAAAGACTCAGTTCAGTGTGTAGAGCTCTATCTCCAAAATGGCACTCACCTGTTTCCTCTTCCTTTCTTCAAGGGGCGTGACGGCCCAGGATATTATAATAATAATAATAATAATATTAGTAATAATGAAGGTCCGAACCCTGGGAATAAGTGGCATGCTTCTTCAGGAGAACACGTGGGATGTGCACATTCTACTTCCTCGACTGACCTCCAGAACAGATCTCAAGCCTTTGGTTTCCTCCTAACAGCCATTCTGGGGACAGAGAGAAATTATTTCCTTAATAAAGGAAACCTCCAGCTACTTCCAGAAAAAACGAGCTTGAGTCCACAGTGAGGGCACTTTATTTTGAAAAAACTTAAGTAGAGCAGGGTTAAATAGAGCCTGGAGTTGCCAAAGGCTCCTGGGCTCGGGTATGGAGAAAATAGTCCCCTTTGGTTCTAGAACCTTCTATGAGACATGATCATAGGACTCAGCCCTCCTGAGTCCTTTGTTTCTCAAGGAGTTAGGTCTTTCCTATGGAGCTCCCAGTGGGAGCCTCTAACTTTGTAGCAGAGGACACAGTTGACTCAGTGTTCCCCTAGGACTCCTCATACAGTGTTGCTCATACGAGCTCTAATTCTCTTTAAATGCCTGTACTTGGCCTGCGGCAGGGATTGGACTACTTCTCTGACCCATTCATGGTCAGGCCTCCCGCTGGCCTGTGATCTTCCTCCAGGCTCCTTCTGTTTGTTTCTGTGGCCTTGCGCCCCTTGCTCGCCAGGTCCAGTGACATTTCCTGTCTGCCTCTGGCCTGGTCATCCCGGAAGCTTACCTTGCCATCCCACTCTCAAGTCAAAAACCTACACCAGTGTGGTCAGAGATTCTTGGCACATTTTCATGTTTATTTATTTATTTACATATTTATTAGTCTTTATTCAACTTTTAGCCTTCACCAACAGGCACAAACATTTTTTTAAAGTAATCCCTTCCCCAATGTGGGACTTGAACTCACCATCCCCAAGATGAGTGGGGGCATGCTTTATGGACTGACCCAGTCAGGTGCCCCCATTTTCATGTGTGAAGTGTTCTCAGAAAAACCTCTCTCATTCTTGTCTTACCTTAGAAAAATATGTTAAGAGTTAAGAGCCCACATTTGCATTTCAGTTCTATGGATTTGACCCCCCCTAATTTGTAATGTTCCCTCTATTTAGGAAAGGGCCCTATGCCACCCAGGTAGAGCTCCTTTGGCTAAGGGAGTCCTAGGTAGGAGGGCATCATCAAGAATATCTCAGGGTCTCCACTGGAGAGACTGGGGAGTGGTTGGTGCATGAAACTGGAGGGAAAATATGTCAGGGAAATGGAAGAGTAAGCGCCCTTCTCCCACAATGTCTAGACCCCATCTCTTACGGAAGTTGTGGTCAGCTTGTCTGGGACAAAAGCCATCAATGTTGGAGGTCAATTTTGGAGGCTGGGGCCCCCTGGGGTGGGCAGGGTGTTCTAATTTGAGGTGGCCAGGGGCTAGAAAGAACCAGATAAGGAACCCTAATCCCCAAAGGGAGTCCTAAGATCTAAGGAGCCCAAGATCCAAGGGCAGTGGGTTGGGTTTATTTATGTTAAAGGTTTATGACGTTCTGGAATGGCACCAAAAGTCTCCAAAGGATAGACACTGGAATTGAGGTGGAGGTTGCCATTTCTTTACTGACCACCTTCCCCAGCCTAAGAATTAGTAGCTGGCTGTTAGTTATGTGATTGATGATTGATGGCAAGAACTAGTGAAACCAGCAAAGCAGAATAGTTATGATACAATCAGGTACCATAAGTCATTCATAGTTTATCACTTCTCCTGTTACTGACATTTCAGCTGCCCCAAGCATTTTCAAGCCACTCCAAGTGACTGGACAACGGATCTTTGCCATCCCTGACTTGGCTGGAATACAGGCTCTTACTTGGCACAGGGACCTGCGACTCACAAATGATCCAGGTTTCAGGCTCTCTCTTTGAACCTTCAGCTGGAGCTGCTGCAAAGGACTAACACTTGTGAGCGTGTTCTTCCTCTTCCTGCCCAGACTCCGGAGGACAAACCTTACAGGCCAATCTAAGTGGACTTTGCCCCTAAAGAGAATCTATGGAGACACAGAGGGTGGAGGCAGGAGACATAGGTGGATCTCAACAGACCACACGCTAGACTAGGAGCTCTGAGAAAATTACCACCGTGCCCTGTTCAAGGTTTAAATTCTCAGTATTCAGCACAATGTGCTGGCACATGGGAATATACTTAGAAATTCCGTATCCGGTTGAAAGAAACCATCTCATGATGATATCAACAAATATGAACATAGATTCTGGAGGATTATGAAGCTGGGAAATAATTTTTAAGTTAATTGGATTGTACATATTATAGACAAAGAAATAGGTCCAGGAACTCTGAATGTGAAAATTAAAATGGAAAGGTAACAGAGAAACCTATCTGTTATTTATTTATTTAATTTATTTTTAAATCATTTTTATGGGTTTGTTTTTTTTTTTTGAGAGACAGAGAGAGACAGCGCAACCAGGGGAGAGTCAGAGAGAGAGGGAGACACAGAATCCAAAGACAGTCTCCAGGCTCTGAGCTAGCTGTCAGCACAGAGCCCAGCACAGGGCTTGAACCCACGAGCTGTCATGACCTGAGCCAAAGTCAGACACTTAACCAACTGAGTCACTCAGGTGCCCCTAATTTTTTTTTTAATATTTATTTATTGTTGAAAGAGAGAGAGAGAGTATGCATGAGCAGGGGATGGGCAAAGAGAGAAGGAGACAGAGGATCTGAAGTAGGTTCTGTGTTATCAGCTCAGAGTCCAATTTGGGTCTGGAACTCATGAACTGTGAGATCATGACCTGAGCTGAAGTCAGACGCTTAACTGACTGAGCTACCCAGGTGCCCCTAGAAAGGTATCTTTATGACCTCCCTTGGGGGTGGTCAATATTTCTTAAGCAGCACACACAAAAGTAACACCCATATAGGTTAAAAGCTTCTGTTCATCCAAATGTACCAATGTGTGAGTGCAAAACAAGCCACAGAGAGGGAGAAGATATTTACAAAGCTTCTGTCTGTCAAGGGTCTTATATCTAGAATATGTAGAAAATTCTTACAAATCAATAAGAAAAAGACACACCATTTTTTAAAATGGGCAATAGACTTAAACAAGCATTTTATGACAGTAAGCATGTGAAAAGATGCCCCAAATCATTAGTTACTAGGGAAATGCAAATTAGCACCATAGTGAGATACCACTTCACCCTCACCATAAAAGGGAGAAATGGACGGAGACCAGGTGGTGCAAATGAATGGTGAATTCTTGAATAAATTGGTTCAACAACTTCGGAGAAGTTTGGTGCTACCTATTAAAGCTAAACGTATGTATACCCTGATGCTACAGAAATGTGACCCCTGGGTGTATACCCGATAGAGAAGCATTCATATATTAACAACAACAACAAAAAAAGACATGTACAAAAATGTTAATAGTAGCCATCCTTGTCCTGGCTGAAAATAACCTAGAAGTTCATATTCATTGTATAGGTATATGTATATAATTATAATATACAATGAATAAACTTCTATGGATTCTATGTAATAAACTTGTTTGCCATTGTGTACAGTAAAATACTGTCCAGTAATGGAAAATAATTGCTGGTACATTGTTGGGGTGTGCATGTGTGTATGAAAGGGTAAGCTTTATTTCTAATCTCAAACTCTTATAACTTTGCATAAAGTACTCATCCCTGCCTCAGAGACACAGAAACTATAATAAGCAATCCACCCCCATGTAGAACACAGTGAATTTTATTTTTTGAAGTCTTTTTTAAAAATGTTTATTTGAGAGTGAGAGACAGTAAGCAGGGGAGGGGCAGAAAGAGGGGGACAGGATCCCTGTGTTGATAGTAGAGAGCCTGACGTGAGGCTCAGACTCACAAACTGTGAGATCATGACCTGAGCCTAAGTCAGAGGCTTAACCTACTGAGCCACCTAGGAACCCTGTACACAGTGCATGTAAAAAAAAATTTTTTTAATGTTTATCTTTGAGAGAGGCAGAGCATGAGAAGGGGAGGGGCAGAAAGAGAGGGAGACACAGAATCTGAAGCAGGCTCCGGGCTCTGAGCTGTCAGCACAGAGCCCAATGTGGGGTTCAAACCCACAAACGGTGAGATCCTGACCTGAGCTGAAGTCTGATGCTTAACCAACTGAGCCACCCAGGCGCCCCACACAGTGAATTTTGATGCCCCCCCTTTGAGGGAGGGGAGGTCATACTACACACTTTTGGAGACACCCCAAAGATTGCCTGGCAGTTTGGTAGAGAAAGGATTTGGTCCCCTCTCTTGCTGGCTTAGGATACTAAAAGGCACTTAAAGTTGGTGGTTCAACCCCCGGGGCTGGGGTGGAGCAGAAGGTGGACAGGGAAGTGGTCTGGGACAGATGGGCAGAACTTAGGTGTGGGCTCATATTCTTATGGGCAGAAGTAGTTGATCCTGGGGGGTCTGCTGAGCGCTCAGCCTGGGTAGATGCTGCTCTAGTGGCCTTCCTCTGCCCAGTCCACCAGCTCAGTGCTCTGGCACCCCCTTCCATGGAGTCACTGGCATGGATGATGTTTCTGCTGATGCGTGTGCTGAAGTCCCCACCTCCTCCATGGTGCTGGCGGACGCTGAGTAGGTGTGTCCATGGCGGCCATGGGGCCAGAGCTCATGTAGTTGATGAAGGCTGGGTAGAATGGTTTCTTCTACAGGTCACGACAGTGCTGGGCAAGGTCTCTCTCTGGTGCCTGTGGCACCTTGTCCCCCCAGCTTGAAGGTCCTCCTCTCAAAGTGCCAGATCACATTCTCAATGAGCCACTGCTGTAACCCTCTGGCTTCACCACCACCAAGGTCTGCTCATGGGTCCAGGAGGACCCACTGGAGGTGCAGTGCATGAATAGGCTCTGGCCTCTGGCTCGCAAGCCGCTCAGCAGAATAGGCAAAACTAATCTAGAATCAGAAGTCAAACTACTGGTTACTTTTGAGGTCGGATTGCCAGATAAAATATGCCTCACCCAGGAAGATTTGGGTTTCAGATTTAGAATAATTTTTTATTCTAAATATGTCCACCGCACTATTTTTATTTGTTAAGTCTGGCAGCCCTGCTCTGTGGAGACACTGACTCGGAGGGCACATGAGGATGGTATCTGTGGTGTTGATAATATCCCATTATCCTGATCTAGATGGTAGTTACATGGGTGTGTCCATTAGTCAGAATTCAGCCAGGGGAGCGTTTGTGATTCGTGCACTTGATAATGTGACTGTTATCCTTCAACAAAAAGTTTAAAGCGTTTTGGTAGAATGATATATAAAGAGCCAGGAGTCCTGGGTTCAAATCGTAGCCTTTAGGGTTCAGGTTTTCCAAGTCTCAGTTTCTTCATCTGTTAAACAGAAATCATTTTAACAAGAGCAATTCTGCTAACTCCGTGTTATGCAGGGAGGAAATGGACATGCAGAGGGGTGAAATACCTTGTTCAGGGCACCCCAGCTGGTGAGTGGCACTGACAGGTGCACGCCCATCATTCTAGAACCCACGTGATTCACCTCCTCATCCTCCTGCTTGCCTCTTGGAAAGTGCTCCTGACACTGTAAAAGGCTCAACAAACACCAGACCCGACTTATAATTACTTAGGGCAGGAAATTTTAGTAAGAAGTTCAGAGAGTCCGGTTGGCCGTTGAACAACACCGCTTAGAGCTGCATGGGTCCACTTATATATGGATTTTTTTACAGTACACGACTGTATTTTCTCTTCCTTATTGCTTTCTTATTAGCATTTTCTTTTTTCTAGCTTACTTTACTGTAAGAATACAGTACGTAATACGCATAGCATACAAAATATGTGTTAATTGACTGTTGATGTTATCAGTACGGCTTCTGGTTGACAGTAGGCTATTAGTAATTAATTCGGGAGGAGTCAAAAGTTAAACATGCATCATCTATTGTGTGTGTGTGAGCAGGTCAGTGCCCTTTATCCCCTGCCCTGCCCCATGCCTGCGTCGTTCAAGGTCCAACTGTATTTGCAAAATTTTTAAAGTGTGAGCGCATTTCCCAGGTGAGTGAGTCTAAAGCTAGCTTCAGATTCTCAGAGGGGTCTCCGACACCCTCCCCTAAGCATGCAAGAGCTAGAGAGCCCTGGATCTAAAGGAGATGCTCCATTCCAGAGTAGGCAGTGACAGCCTTGACTGGACCAAACCCCCGAAGTCCTGCAACCTGGAATTCCTCCTCTTCCCTTTTGACTTGACTTCTTTTCTTCCCTCGTTAGCCCGAGGCAAACCACTTCTTTTGGGGGCCACCTCTCCGTGGCCTCTCATCTGAAAGCGGGGGCCTGGGGTGGGAGGGTGGCAGGCTTCCTTCACCAGGAGCAGTGCTCTTAATTAGTGTTTATGAAGGGCTGCATGTTATTAAATTACTAGACACTGGAGACCAGGCCCTGGGGGTTTCCAAAATCTGTCCTGCTGCCTTCCCTAACTGAGTGGGAGGGATTTGCTTGGAGGGACAGAGGGAGGAGGGTGGCTGGGGACACTCTTATGGAGGGGCTGCCCCCTCCCAATGGACGGCACCATGAAGAGATCCAAAAGACTCTGCTGCAATTGTCCAGCTCGTCTTTGGTTTGAAAGCCATCATTCCAGATGTGTTTGTTTTGAGTTCAGACACTTTTCCTTGGTATAATCCAGCTACCCTGGAGAGGCGTAACTAGGAGGGGGAACGTAATAGTGCACTGAGAGCTAAGGTGCACTGAGCCATCTCGTGGTGCCATGATTGTGCCGAATCTGGACATTCGATCTCCATTGGACATGGGAGGCAAGTAACAAAATCTGCCCTGATTGGAGGTCTCTGTGACTAAGGCAATTTGACATATTATTTCATGGAATCCTAAGGATAACACTCAGACAAAGGTCTTATGTCCCCACTTTATAGATGAGCAAAGAGAGTTAGAATAAGTTTTGGATGGACCTCAGGACACACATTTAGACATGGCAGAATCAAGATTTGATCTCTTCCGGTGAGACCAAGATGCCCTTTTGTGCGGGTCCTAGGTTCTCAGCAGGGAGTGAAGTTCACAGTCTAAAGAAACTCCCCAGGCCTCCCAAAGAGGGGGTTCAGTGTGGAGCAGTGTTCTCTACTGGAGGTGATTTTGCTCCATACCCCCTGTCCCCAGGGGACATATGACAATTCCTTGAAGTATTTCTTTTTTACTGTCACAACTGAGGGGCAGTGTTAATGTCAACTAGTGAGTAGAGACCAGAGATGCTGCTCAATGTCCAACAACATACAGGACAAGCCTGCACAATAAAGAATTATTCAGTCCAAAATGTCAATAGCGCCCAGGTTGACAAACCCGGCACTTTTTGGGGGTGGAGAATGTGAGCAATGGGATAAGTTGGGGAGAGAGCCCTGGGTATCCCACAAGTACAGTGGGGGTGGGGGGTGGGCCTTGAGACAAATATTATCCAATTCACAGTGTAACTGAGGGCTGGCTGTGAGTTTTACTTAAAAATTTTTTTAAATGTTTTTTATTTATTTTTGAGAGACAGAAAGAGACAGTGCAATCAGGGGAGGGTCAGAGAGAGAGAGAGAGAGACGCACACAAAATCCGAAGCAGGTTCCAGGCTCTGAGCTAGATGTCAGCACAGAGCCCGACGTGGGGCTCAAACCCATGAACCATGAGATCATGACCTGAACCAAAGCCGGATGCTCAACTGACTGAGCCACCCAGGCGCCCCATGAGTTTTACTTTAAAGGAAATTAAATTTTTACCAAGCTCCTCTTTATATCCCCAATACGTCACAGAAAAATCGTGAGGGCGATTCTGATGTTGGGTTGGTCCAGGAACCAATAGGAAAAAAAAACCCTATACCTGGAATCAGGAAACTTGAATTCCAGTCTCAGCCTGGCTACCCCAGCTATGTGATGCTTGGCCTCCCTGGATCTCTTGGACCCTCAGTTTCCTTACCTGTAAAATGGGTAATTACACTTGCCTTCTCTATGTCACATGGTGTTGTGGGCAGCAAGTAAGACAAGGTATGAGAAAGGGTTTATAGAAGGACAATCCCCTTTAATAGAGTATGTTGCCGTGAAACCTGCAGGCAGGTCTCTGAGCACATTTTGGGTGGATGAAGCTTATTATTAATTTTCAAATTAAAGCCATGAAATGGGATCCTTTGTCACTGACATGCTTTGAAATTCAAGTGTGAGAGTATATTTGACAGAGCCTCAAAGGTATATATTAGATGCAGTGTCCACAACAACCAACTCGAAATATCCCCGGTTTGAGCAAGTTGGAATGGATACAAGAGAGGAGGAAAGTCAAAGGATTTATTTTTGAGAAGAGAAAAAGCGTTATCTTCCTTACTGATTTGTGCAACAAACCCGTAGCCAGTTGTTAATTCCAAACAAAACCAGATAGTCTAAGAAAGTATACAAATGGAACTCAAAATTTCATCGTCTTGGGAAAAAAAGCGCCATTGACATTTTGGAGCACATCCTTTCGAGTATTTTTAATGAACGATTTCACTTTTTAAAAGAGAACTCTACAGTACATGCTGTTTTGTAGCTGGCGAAAAATAACACGAACAGTGGCTAGATAGATTATTACTTTGGAAAGAGGCTTCTCCTAAGGAGGGGTAGGCAAGGTTCCTTAGAAGAAGAAAAGGCTGAAAGCCAATGATAGCAGGTTCTTCCCTAAAAAATGCCCCATCTGGTTTCTAGACAGTCATCACCTTGGCGGTTGGGGGTAGAAGTGGGGCGGCCAGGGCTGGAAGAGCTAGGAGGGCCTCAGGGACGTGTGTAGTCACCACCATTCACAAGGCCTCCTGCCCCAGGTGGACGCTGGCCGGAAGCGGAAGGGAGAGTGGGCGGGGCCTCTGTTGGTTCGTCCCTGCCCATGACTTGAATTTCTCCAGGAGAAGACCCCTTGCCTGGGTAGGAGCGACGAATTTTTATGCCTGTGCGGTGAAAGACATCAAGGACCAGGCCTATCGCTAGAAAGTATGACCGAATCAGTGTCTGCGTACACAGGCATACAGAAAGGCCACCTTGCCAAGCGAGGGTGTGCTGGGAGGGGCCCATGTGCTTCTTGTGGGGTTTTGAGGTCATTATAACCTCTCACTCTTGGCATCCTGGAACTTTTAAGAAATAACGATTAATGCCTTCCCTCCTGCTCTGGGTATTTACAGTGTGCCCTCAGGCTACCAAGAAAGAGCCGGCTCAGGATGACAGTCAACAGGAAGCCTCCCTCGTTGCCGAACCCTGTGCTGCAGGCTGTTGTCTATACTGGGACCCGAACTCATTCTGGACGCTGGAACTCATCATGTATCCTTCTTCCCTTTCCCTGTTCGCATGAAGGTTCCACTGGGAAATACAAACGACAAGTATCATTGGAATTTACAGAAACAACTGGGATTTTTGTAAGGGAGAAAGAAGGGGAGCGGATTCCAGTCCAGTCTAAAGTGATTTGTTCGACATAGATTTAGTCCGTCCTCACGGACAGCCTAGGGCTCAGAGCTGCTGTGGATTCCTGGGTGGGGGTGGGGGTGGAGGTGGGGGTTGGGAACCAAGCCTAAAATCTTCACAGTCTAGACCTGGAAGTCTCCTTAGATCCTTCACCTCCTTTATCCCATGACGATTTTGACCGGAAGCAGGTGTATCAGCTCACACTTAGATAAATTACAAGGGGAACAATGGTATTGTCCTCTCCTGAAATTTCACCTGCTCCGACCCTTGGACAGATGTAAACCACCTTGTGAGACTGCTCCACGCTGGCGAACAGCGTCTTTGCCTCCCTTTAAAGTGCTCGTGTTTTTGTAGAGGGTGCTTGCTTATCCGTGACATTTCTGAACCTAACAATGAGTTTGGGCCAGTGAGGATGCTTTGTAAGAAAGGATGGGTCTCTGAAGCTATTAAAAAAAAAAAAAAAAAGAATAAGAAAAGAAAACCTCAGGCATTTTAATATGTTACATACAGACCCAATTATTAATTCTAAAGACTTCCACAAATCAACCTAGATGAAACTTTTTTCACCTTTTTCTGCCTTTCCCCACCCCCTTCTCAGAAACATTTAGACCTACCCTATGGCAATGACTATCGGGAAGTCTCTATCCTGTATATCAGGGTAGCACAAATAATTCAGCATAAAGCAGCCCAGTTCCTGTAGCCTGGCATTAGGATAAGTATATCTTAAGAAAGTTCTTATGCAGACTTGGCTTCAGGCAATAAAACGTCATAGACGTATAACTGTAGCAAGCGAAATTTCTAGGGAGCAAATTAGGCTGAAAACATCTTCTAGAGATGGCTAGAAAGGAATCATACACCACCCCAAAATAAGGCAAGTTATGCAGTAAATGTTTCATTTATTGGCCTTCTTCCATTACTATTAGGGTTAAAAGACTTCTTGTCAATACGAAAGGTATATTTATGGGGGACTGATGTCTTTGGAAAGGCTGCTTCTGTCACAAATGCCTATAGCAGTAGTGATCAGCTTATGAAGACGGATTATGAAACCCTGTGCAAATGCATACATCTCCCTATTAACCCTTGGATCATCAGGCATTATTGTCACTTTATTGCCCGGACCTGTCATTAGCTGAAGCAAGGTGATCAAGCCAGGCACTTCAGAAAAATGCCAGAACAGAACAGTGTTCCTCAGAGGTTCAAGAAGAGGGGATACATGCCTTTCCATGTCCCATGACAGAATCGCTAGGGAGAAATATAAGGATGCCGGTGAAAGGGGCCTTTTTTTTTGCCTACCCCTTCCTCCTGCTAAAATTGAAAACTCTTAGAGGTGTCCAATTTTTAGTGTTCCTGTGTTGGCTAAGGGAGTAGCTTTCCTCAAGGTCCAAATAAGGAACCAGCACCCACGCAGAACAAAAAGCAAACAGAAAATCTCACAGTAGAAGCAGGACTTTGGCTTCAAAACATTTCCCCATTTTATAGCTTCCTTATGTTTTCAGATTCTTTTTTTGGCTTCCCTCGGTCAGAACACTCCCTGCATAGATAAGTCCAACACAGTGGGTAACAGATCATCCATCTTGGAACCCGGATCTTTAAGGAAAAAAGTCACGCGGCACACATATGCCCACACTCGGACATGTACAGGTCACTGTCGAGCATCATTTAGTGGAATGTCGAGGAGCGACTGGGGGAGCCAACTCTGCTTGTCAACACATATTCTTTACTTCTGGTGAATCTGAGCAGACTGTCCTTGTGTATCCTAAATTCCAGAGCCAAACTTCCAAGGCGCTTTGTCCTCTTCGCTGGTGTGCTGGTGAACCCCTTAGCATGACTGGGGGATCGGTGGGGGTGGGCTGAAAGCACAGACTCATGGGCCCTCTGAATGTTAAAAAAAAAAAAAGGACCTAGGAAAATACCCGGTTCAACAACCTCACCCGGCAAGTGACACAATTCTAAGAGAACACAGGTAACGGTTGGCCTATGTCTGCCATTTCCCGTTTTCAGAGCGTACCTACCACTCCACCATGGCTCAGCCACAGGGAGCCAACACCTGAGGAATGATTTATATCAACTGATAACTTCCTTTTCACATTTTCCAACAGGGATGAACAAGGAAGTGTCCCTGGGAAAGGCAACCTGTTCGCTTAGTTTTCGAAGTAAAATGCAGACTACTAACATCAACACGTGTCCAATGGGATTTAACAGAGAGTGGGCTGAAAGGGGAGAAGAAAGCAGAGAAGTGAAGAATCGGAAAGGCAGTGGATGAAAAGGAGAGGCGGAAGACAGAGAGACCAAGACACAGTCTGCTTTGAGTTCAGGACCTGGGCTGGCCCCAGGAATGGGCACTAAGGAAAAGAGGTGATGGCTTCTTCCCCATCCTGCCCACCTCCCAAATATGCAAAATCCCCCGGCTCAGGCCAAAGTCAGAACTGGTCTGGTTTCTTCCCTGTGTCCTTTGAACCCTTGCTATTTAGGCAGAACTCATGGTCCTCTGAACCAGGCATCATCAGTGTCTAGAGAGAGAAGTTGTCTCACCACCTGGACACAAGCCAACTGTTGTTTAAAATTTCACACCAAATCTGTACATGGCCACATTGTGAGCTGGCCAACCTGACTTTTAAAAAATATATTATATTACCCCGCCTTTTGCCCAGTGCCATTCTGCACCCTCTCCCTCCCCCACCTCCTGTCCGGGCATCACCTGAAGCCCTTTTTCAGAGACTCAGGGGTTACCGACCCTCAGATCTTGCTGGTCTCCCCAAGCCTTTTTATGGCACGAAGCAATGAAATTAAATGTGGCACATGTGCTATCATGGAATAACTTTTAATTGCTTAATTAAATCAGAGATTTAAAGAAGGAAAGATTCAAGAGTTTCCTTTGAATGAGAAAAATAAGGAAATGCCAACATAGATGAGGTTACTAATCATGGGAAGAAAGCCTTTAGTATTTACATATGATAAAAATGCAGGCCAGGACATTAAAAGCAATAAGTACATGCTTTAAAATTTCAATTCAGTATATTTATGAGCTTTTATTATCCAGGTAGTCCCATAAAGGACATAGAAGACCTCATTATCCAACTTAATTCAGATCAGGGTTTGATTGAAAAAAAAAAAACACCACACAGGACAAAGAAATTGCCATAAATTGAGTTCCTATGTGTTCCAGTTTAAGTAAATAAGCCCTTAAGACAGCCTTTAGGAAAGTCTATGCCGTACACAGACAGACTCAGGCACACTAGGAATGCAGGTGACAATTAGCAAGTGTGAAAAGCTACGGTCATTCGCTAAATGTGTAAATCTAAAGGCAACCAAGTGAAAAGACCTAGGAAAAGGAAACTGTTAAATCCATTTGTACATGGATTTAACAGTGAAGCATTTCATTCTTCATGTTTTTACTTGGTGTCTTGAAATAATCCCCTTTCTGTCTCCACTCTCCCTCTTAGAAACTGTGCCCGCCTTATTTATTTATGAAGTCTGAAGGTTAGTCCTACCTGCTGAGACTAATTAGCCCTGTGCTTTGTATCCTATGCAATCCTGTCTGATTAAATGTACACATTTGTTTTACTTCTTTTCTGGCTCCTTCTCACTCTACTTCTGATTTTCTGATTAATATTAAAGTTGGGAGTTACAATGATTCTCCTCCATAGGCTCCCCCCCATTTTATTTTGCCTGCCTCTTTACTCTTTAGTGTGCTAATGTAGTTGCGAATTTTTCCCAGTGCAGGGGAATTCATTGGCCTTGTCAATCTTGGTATCATTATTTTTAGTAGTCTTCTCTCTGAGACCTTAGCCTATAAAACAGTTTTGCTGAAACCCAAACTCTCTAAATATTACATGGTAAATTTGCTTTCTTTTAGAAACCTTAGGTGCTGATGGGCCAGTTGGAATGTATGTTTTTTGGGGGGATTGGTGGGATAATTTAGTACATCATGGACTGCAGATCTACACTGTTCCTAACAGACAATTTGCTAATTCCTATCGATTTCTTTCTTTTAGGTGGGTTTTCTTTTTTTTTTTTTGGGTCTTCTTTTTCTTGTCGTAGCTTCTGGTCCACTTTCCATTGGATATTTGCAAGAAACTGAGTGGTTCTGCCCCATCATCCAGGAAGGCTATGTTTCAGGTCTTTCCTTCTTTAACATAATTCTGTTTCCCATTTTGTAGTAAATCTGCTCCCCAGGCAAGGTGCCTAAAAACAATACCTGCCTCAAACCCAAGGTTTTCCACCTCCTCCCTGAGGTCTCTTAGCATCAGCTCAGTTGGCAATTTCCTGCCAGAGCCATCTACATCTTGATTATTTGGCCAGTCTTTTGGGAATTTCATTTCACACCCCCTTCGAGAAAGATTCCAGTACCACTGATCCCAGGGGTTGGTGAACTTTCAGTTTTATTTTCCCTGGCGGTGGTAACGCCCAAACTTTTCACCTCCAAAAGCAGGAGGACTTTGAATCCTAGCTCATTTTCTACCAACCTCCAGCGTCAGTTACGGGGGGGGGGGGGGGGGGGGGGGGGGGGAGACGAACACTTTACCCTGAAAAGAACCACGTATTTTTCCTTAAGGATATTTTTAATGCCCCTGACAAACACTACAGTATTTGGTTGTTTTTTTCTTTTTTTGTATAAAAAGTCATCTTGGTACATCTATTCTAGCGAGATTTAAGATTTAATGAAATGACTCACTATTAATAAACAAAAAGGGTAGGGAAGACCTTGTGGGCTGATAGTTTCTTTCACTGAAGATGACCAGTAACTTTGCCCAGCTCTCCACTTCCCCAACCTCTCTGAAAGTGGAGGGTTGATCTTTCTTTTTGACCACTTCTGTTAGATCCCCGCCCAAGGGTGGCTGATTTCACTGCTGGACTAACCACTAAGCCCTCCCCGCCTCTCCTTCTCCCCAGTACTCTCCTCCTTTTTCCCTTCCTTAAAGACTTATTCCTAATATTTCCAAAGTGCACTTTTTCTGGGCCTCTCCCCATCCCCGCCCCCCAAGTGGGCTTTCCTTCCGCCTTCCGCGGCTCGGATTCCTGACTCAGTCGCCACCCCCTTCCCCTCCTCTCCCACTCCGCATTGTCCTTCCGAAGCCTCCCCCCTCCTGGAGCGAGTCCCCATACCCTCGCCCGGACTCGCGGGCTCCCACCCACTCAGCGCAGGCCTCTCCCCCAGCACACTCCTCCCTCCGACTCCCTCCTCTTTCCTCCCCCGCCCCTCTCCGCCTCCTCCTATCCCTCCTCCCTCTCCCGGCGCCCGAAAGGATCATTGTTAGCCGCCCCCGCCCCGCCCACCCCGGCTGTTTATTTATGCACACGTCACCGGGACGGCCCCGCCCCCCGGCATCTCATTAAGCGAGTGTGTTCCTCTCGCCCTGTCAATAATCTCCGCTCCCAGACTACTCCGTTCCTCCGGATTTCGATCCCCCTTTTTCTATCTGTCAATCAGCGCCGCCTTTGAACTGAAAAGCTCTCAGTCTAACTTCAACTCACTCAAATCCGAGCGGCACGAGCTCCTCCTGTATCTTCGGCTTCCCCCCCCCTTTGCTCTTTATATCTGACTTCTTGTTGTTGTTGGTGTGTTTTTTTTACCCCCCTTTTTTATTTATTATTTTTTTGCACATTGATCGGATCCTTGGGAACGAGAGAAAAAAGAAACCCAAACTCACGCGTGCAGAAGATCTCCCCCCCTTTCCCCTCCCCTTCTCCCTCTTTCCCCTCCCCAGGAGAAAAAGACCCCAAAGCAGAAAAAAAAGTTCACCTTGGACTCGTCTTTTTCTTGCAATATTTTTTTGGGGGGGGGCAAAACTTTTTGGGTTTTTTTTTTTTTTTT
>NC_043701.1:169639352-169646764 GCF_006229205.1 Suricata suricatta
GTGGACTGGATTTGTTTGCACTTCGCCATGTTCTTGCTTTCAGTTTGCTGCCTCGTGATGTTGGGGAGACCTTTCTTTCCAAGCAGGGTTTTGTTGGGTGGGGGGACGGGAAACAGAAGAACTTTTTTTTTTTTTTTTTTTTTTGCGCTCTGATTCCCCCTCTCCCCCGTGGTGGTGGTGGTGTTTGTTTCTTCACCCTGGGAAGATGACTGTGTGGCTCTTTTCTTTTCGCTCTCTCTCCCTCTCCCTCTTTCTTCCTTCCCTCTTCTGTGGCGTCTTGGGTTTTCCCCGGTTAACCCCTTGGCTGCCGCTGCCGGGGCCCGAATGGCTGGGCTGCGCCCGACGCGCGGGGTAGAGAGTGGATTTTCCTGCAGGCGTTGGACTGGAGAAGTAGCGAGCGCGCGGAGCCCGGGGCCCGGGAGAAGCGCCTCGGCTTTCTCTTTAGGCTGGTTATTTATTTAGCTTTCTAGTGGCGATCGCTGGCTCTTAGCCCCCCCTCCCCCTTTCCCCTGGAAGGTCACCCCTTCTAGACTGGTCCCACTGCAAACTTGGGGGCTCTGGGCTTGCTATTCTTTGGCAACCCCGCAGGGCCCCGAGCGCCCTGGGCGCGGTGTGGCGGGCTCGGCTGCCCGGCGCGTCGGCTGCGGGCTCTCCCGGGCCGCGCGGAGTGGGGAGGCCCCTTTGACCGCGTTCTTGGTTTGTGTGCAGCCGGGATGGCCTCCTCTGAGCGGACTCGATGTATTTCTAGGGAATTTTGGTGCCTTGGGGTTTATAGCTGGGTCTGCGTTCGCCAGCTTCCGAGAAGGCCCTCAGTGGGCCCTGGGGGAGGACCAGAGACCAGGGTTTTCGGGCCCAGTGGTGTGTAGAGAGTGCGGGAGGCCTAGGGCACCTCTCCTTCGAGGGAGTCGGCTGCTTCTCGCGGGGCACCCAACTTTGGGGACCCCAGGGCGGTGCCGGGTGTCAGGCTCCTCGGGTGCTTTCCATATAGCGTGCGTTCCGCGCCCCCTTGACATTTGTTAATAAGGCTCAACCTCTTCCCCGACTGGCCTCTGCTCCCTGCCCTCATCCTGAACCCCTTCCCCCCGCCCCCAATCCCACCCTCCTCTAAAAAGCCTGGGTTGCCGGTCTCTAGACGTTTGTGCCCGGTTTCCCGGGATTGTCATTTTGCACCTTTTCTGGTTTGGGTCCCCTGCCCCCTTATTTACACACGCTATGTATGTATTTTTTCCCCCGGTAATTCGAGATAGTAATTTGAAATAATGTACCCAGTGTTCAGCAGCCGTGGATTCGGTGCTAATGGCCGAGGGCTTGCCGGTCGGGAGTCGATCCGATCTACAAGTGTTTTTAAGCATTAAAATATTAACTATCAGGTTTTACTTGTTTTTTGGGCCCTGGCAAAAAGGGCACGGGCATGCTAGACCGGTCACTTTTTATGGCTAGGAAAGAGAAATAACTACCCCCCCCCCTTCCCTGCACCCAGGCTTCTGCGTGCTTGGGAAGCTGGTAGAGCGTTTCAGCCCGACCTCCTCCTCCAGGGCCAGCTTTTTCAGGCTGCAGGGGCCGAGCTTTGGGATTGCAGCTCTAGGGGGGGAAGCACAGTCCGGTTAGCTTGTATTTTTCTTGGGAGCTTGTGGGCATCCTAAACCGGGAGCATTCGGCTCAGAAACAAGACGGTTTGTTCCCTAACCAACCCGACCAAGCAACATTCCAAAGTAACCCTGAGAATTTCTTACTCCCCTCCCCCCTCGATGGAAGCGTCTCCGGTATTATTTAAAAATCCACTTAGCCATCAGAAAGGCCATCTGAATATTGAGCTTTGATGGCGGGTTTCTTGGCCTTCTTGACTCTTTTCAAACTCCCAGTCTGACCACTGGCAGTCTTGCCATACTGTCACCTAAAACTTGAACCAGTGGTGGTGTGCTGTAATTAGGCAACAGTGAAATTGTTCAAGGCAAATCAACGATTTCCCGGTGTGAGGAGGAAGGCTCCCAACCATCGGTCCCCTTTGTGGGCATTATAGGAATAGACCGCTCTAGTTCTTTTAATTGTGGACGTAGCGGGTGGCCTTGTGCTGTGACATCAGATTGAGTAGGAGAGGACATTTCTGAACTCTGTAGGCAGTGTTCAGATTTGCATGTCAAACACCCAGGGACATCTTTGTGTGTACTGCCCCTTCCTCCTTATCTGTTACCTGGGTTAGATTATGTGCTCCAAAATTAAAGTTATTTATTTAGGCCAGTAAGCAGAGAAGTAGAAATGAGGACGGGAGGCCGTTGTGTGTCACTCCTGACGTCTCCGATCAGAGGGCCAGCTTGCAATTCCAGATTTGATACAGCTGCTGAGGGCATCTATAGGCAGGATAGGGGTCTTTTCATGCTCATCTGAAATTCTTAGTGCTTCATAGAGTGTGTTTTTGAGGGCAAGGTGTAAAGACAAATTAGCTGTATGCGCTTTTCTTTTCCCGACCCTCCTTGGTGGTGGTTTTTGCTACAGTTTCTGTTCCTTATTAGTGTACCTGTAAGCAGCTGCATCCCTTCAAAAGCAAACTCTTTGGATCCCTGATTTCTGGTTTTCTCTTAAGAATGTAAAGAATTAAGGAGTATCATTAAATCAGCTATGATGAATAATACATTCTCTCAAGAATAATGCTTTAATTGCGGAAGACGCCGTAAAGCTCGATAGTAATAATTTTATTTTAAAACGACAAAGATTTCTGCATGACATTAATTTAGTCTTTGATACTGTAATAGGAATGGCTTTTAAAAAGACAGATTTCGAATACAAAAACACATTAAGGAGAGAAGTCTGGTTAAGGAGATGGGAAGTGACAGAACAGCAAATCTAAGAATTGTGGTGGCACTTGTATTTTAGAGGTAAGAATACTGTTACCGTATTAAAGTTGATAGGAAAAAGTAGTACCCCGTTTCTTTTTCCCCTTTGCCAAGCTGAGAAATAGGACTAGGGTGGTGGGAATTCGAGTTAGGTTTGAGATTTCTTTTTAAGACCCGATTATGAGAGCTCTTGCATCTTCTTTTATCCCTAAGTTAGTTGCTTTTTAACTGAGCTACTTGCTACTAGGTTGAACAAAATAAGGAACATCTTGAATTCACTTTTGAACTTGGAATCCCAGCATTTAAAAGAAACCAAGAGGGGCCTATTCATTGGGGGGTTTTATTTAGCCGGGCAAACAACTTCTGGCTTGTGCAAAATGGATGTTTTTCCCCCCACTCAAACAACATAATCCTTTCTAATACAAAAGATTTAGACCTTAGCGTGTGAAGGGTTAATGGCGGTCCTTTCCCTGGGTGTCCTCCCACCCCCCACCTTCACCCCTGATTGTTTTGACAACACTTTTCAAAGTGTGACATTCCAAGCCCCTACATAACAATGTAATATTACTGTAATTACACAGGTCATTACATTTTAAATAGAGAACAATAAAATGCTTATCGCCCTGAAAAAGAACAGGTGTTCTTGCCCTTCTTTGGTATTTATGCTAATTGTTTTCCATCTCCTTCCGAAATATTTATGGCGAACATGTTTAGATGCCAATCTCCATGCAACAGTATTAAGTCTGTGCTAATCTTTATAGGTTTGGGTTTAATGCCTGCAGTATGGATTATGGGCTCAACATTCACCCAATAAGTCATTATTTTAATGATTATAAATTTAATATGCCAGCGCTTCGCTGTCTGTTGAAATTAAAGCTTTCTGAACCCCCAGAAACAAGCTATTAGGCAGTTGGGGGCCTGACGTGCTTATCTGGAAGAAGTGTTTTTGGAAACTTTGGACTGCTTCAGGGAAGTAGCTTTTACTGATGCCCCCTATCTGATGGAGAAAAGATTGGGAAGCAAACAAGCCCGGTTCTTGCTAGGAGTTTCCCACCCTGATTTTAATTTTACTGATACGGATTTCATTTAGAGTCACTGCTGGAAGTTGGTCAGCTTTCTGTTTCTTAGCAAGCTGTGAAAAAGTTAACAGGAAGGTTTCCAGAATGGTCTTCTGTTAGCAGTGCGGGATCAGCGCAGATCTGCACGCCATTAAGAAAATATTTGCTCTCAAAAACTCGCATTTTACTAGTTGCACCAGGGGCTGTGCTTTCAAATCCCACAGTAGAAGGCTTTGCAGGGTTTTTGAATGCCTCCTCCCAGCCCACCAGGCGGACCTGGGTGCCTGCAAAAAGTGCCTGGGTTTTTGCTGGCTGAGAAATCCCGGTGCAGCTTCTCTTCCACATGCACAGTGGGCAAACTAGAAGGCATCTAAGAGGATTTTACATTTTGTCAGATGTTTCACAACAGGGGCCCCCGAATCACATTAAAAATGCACTGTAGAGAAAGGACAGCTGCAAATTTTTGTGCGGACGCGTGTTTCTGGACCATGACTAAAACTCCGAGGACCTTTTCCCCAGCTGTCTGGAAGTTATGTGGAAGTTGGTTTATTGGCAGTTAAGCACGAGACAACCTGGATTTCGCCGAGGCGCTCTCCTACACAGGAAGTAGATGACATTACATGGGGGGCAGGGACGAGACTGCAAGCAGGGAGTGATTTACTCCCTTCTTCTTTTTTTTTAAAACCATGGAGTTGCCAAATAAATAAGCACTTTCCAAGGAAGTAGGTGTAAGCTTTTTAGTCTTGGTAAGTGGAATTAGATAATATCTCTGACCGCATTTATAACTGTTCTAAGGTGACACATTTCAGAAGTTTGGGAAGGAAGGAGGGGGAAGCGAATCAGATTCTCCAGGCTTTTATTTCTGGGGGGGGGTGTGTGACGTGGGCGTCCGAGTTTCTTGTGCGGGGGAATATTGGCAGCCGTGTTAAGTAAATCTTCGACTCTGACTTATAATTGAGCACATTTGTGAAGGAAATGGTTAATTTTACAACCAAAGGCAAACTTGCACCTCGACAGGTCTGCTGAAAGAAATGTGCCTCAGTCCTTTGCTGGCAAGCGCCACCGGGTCATAAATCCACAGGCTTTATTTACAGCCCATAACACTTATGAATGTTAAGATATTTGACGCCACGTTGGCCTTATAGTATTCAAGGTCCGCAGACACTGGCAGTAGCTCAGATTTCTCTCACTAATTATAAGCAATGAGATGGGGGTGCGGTGGGGGGGGGAAGCCCATCTCAAATGCTGCTCTCCCCCCTCCTGTGGCCCCCACCTCTACAATCTGGGCTTACTGAGACAGACCCCCTCTCCTCTGGCAGCTGACTTGTACTTTTCCTCTAGGCTATTGTTACACACATTTATAAAGAGCACTTTCAGGGATGGAAATTCAGTGGGGGCTCTGCACAAATGCCTTTTTCAAAAGCAAAGTTGCTGTAGCTGTTTGCATCTTTCTCCTCGTCTTCTGATTTCTCCTTTTTCCTTTCTTTTCTTTCCTTTTTTTTCATTTCTTTTTTTTTTTTTTGGACTGTGTTGCCTATATTGTGCATATTTCCCAGAATACTGAAAGAAACCTGATACGAGAGACTGCTCTTTAATTTATATGATGTTCCACTGAGTTGGAAGGGAAAATACACGCGTTGCAGAGTGCACTAGTTAATGTGAGGGTTTAAAAAAAAAGGTAGGTGAGTGAGGAGAGTTGATTAAAGGCATTTAATGGATGAGGGAAAAAAAATTCCAGGTTTACATTGGGGATGGGAAGGGTAAAAGTGCACTGTTATCTGGGGAAGGAAACACAGAAACGTAGCCAGGGAGGCCGAATAAATGCTTGATTAAGAAAGATAAGAAGATGGGACAAAAATTTGGGCGTAGGGGAATGGCGTGATTGAAAGTAAGGATTGGAGGTTTCTTGTGAGAGGTGGGAGTGCCATGGGGAAGTGCTGTGAAAAACGATTCCTTTGCTCAGCATAGAGTGCTTTCAATCCACTCCTCACCTGAAATGCTCTATCCCGCAACAGATATGTTTCATGTCAGTTATTTGTGTGAGGGTCTAGGGGATGAGCGAGAGAACGCCAATTATCTTGATGTTAATTTTTATTTTTTAAAAAGTGGGCTGTTCTGGTGTGTGGGTTACAAAGGGACCTCATGGCAAAGGGGGGGGGCTGTGAGATCCTGAGGTGTGTGGGTCAGGTATGCGTGTGTTGAGGGGGGCTGATGGCTCTGTCATTTCTGGTGGGATCTTTCCCTCCATCCAACCCAAACTTAAAGACCAGGGCTGAAAGGTTTTATTTTCTAATCAATGGAATGCAGAAACTTACTAGCCCTCAGGGACAGATATGAATCCCTTAACAGCTCATTACAAGGATGGGGCTGTGGGATCTATGAACGGTTATCAGCCGTGGTGTTCTTCGGGTTTTCCCAGGATAGGTTTTTCTTCCTTAGGCACATCTGATTTCCGGCTGGTAATTCAGCCCGTTATATTTTATTCTTTTCTTTCTTCCTCTTCTCTCTCTCTCTCCCTTTTTTTTTTTTTTTTTTTTGCCATGCAGTAGCCCCAAACAAGTTCTGTTTATAGGGGCAGGGATGGCTGTTATTAGTGGGATCAGCTCCGAAGGAGTTAAAATGGCTCGCTAAAGTTTGGCATCATGAAAATAAATTTGAGGCCTGGTAGGCATTAGCAGGGCACAGCACATTTACAGAGCTTAATTAGTACGAACTGTAATTGTTCATGGTCTGCCAGGAGAAGTAATGTTCAGGGAAAGTGGAGTCCTTCTCTTGCAGCCTTCAGTTTGAAACCGATAAATCACTTGCATATTTGTGTAGTGATTCAAATGGAGCTAGGACCTCTCCCATCCCAACATGTGGTAAATTGTAAAGTCAATGAATTGCAGATGTAGGCTACAGTGAGATTCTCCAAGAAAATGCAGAATGAATGGAAAAGAATGACGCTATAAATATTTACTGAGAAGGTAACTAGGTTCCTGTGTGCTGGGCCAATTATGATGTACTAAATATATTAGCAAAATGCTTTAAAGAAAAAAAATCTAGAGGGTTTGTGTGGGTCTTCTGGTGGGTTGGTTTGTTTTGGAAAGTGAAATAAAAGGCACTGTGTTACTGTCCTGTCAGTTTTATTAAGCCTGAATCACAATGGCAAACCCAGGGAAGGACACAGGAAACCCACATTAATGCAAATTAATTCGTTATGAGTTGCAGAGCTGTGACTGCTAAGTGGAGTAATGATAGGGCATCGTTTTAAGAGTGTTAATGTAGCAACTTTTAATGAAAAATGCTACGTTAGGAGCCCCTTAGCCCACGTGTCTTTATATGCCAGAAATGTGTTTTGTACAAGAGCAGGAAACTTGATTCACTTCATTTCCCCCCTCCTCCCAACGCCCCTGCACAGTTTAAGAACTTTAATTATGTTTTGATGTTTAAAGAAAATCATCTCATTTTTCTTCAAAAATCAACCCAGGAATGGCTATCACTGTACCAAGTTCAATTTTACTTTTCTTTTCTTTCTTTCTTT
>NC_043701.1:169646864-169691864 GCF_006229205.1 Suricata suricatta
CTAACGACAGAAATATTCTCCCTTTTAAGTTAGTGACATGGAAATTAAACTTCAAGTGGCTCTTGGTAGTAGCTACAGGGTAGAAAGGGGACCCCAAGCCCCCAAAACCAAAACTTTTTAGCGAATGAATCTGGATTGGATTTTTGTTTATTCGTTTTAATGAAAGAGAAAGCCAGGTGATACATAAAACTGGAAATAAAGCCTATGCTCCATCTCTTCCCAATTTAGTGGAATGAAGAGGTGTAAGAAATTAATCTGAACATTGGAAGTTCACTTAGTGTGGGAGGAACCACACACAGGTTTACAACATTTGCGTCACCTTTGAGGAGGAGGTCTCTGGATGAAAAAGTGGTTTTTCCCTTTTCTCTCGTTTCTGGGTATCTCTGATGTCTTGTATCTGAAACAGCAAATTAAGGGCCAGTGGTAGTGATTAGAATAAAACAGGGGCCATCAAGATCGGATAATAATAAGGGAAGCAGTTGATTGTGAATTGTTGGTTTTTTAATTGTGGGGGGAGTTGTGCAAGCCTGTGCCGAGCCCAGCCCCCTCTTTATGGTTCTTTCTCTGGACAAGTGAGGGCCAGATCATCTGGGGGTGTTAGAATGGGGGGGGGGGCTTGGCCATTGTAAACAAGCACACAGGAAGGGAAGGTTTATTTTGTTGAGAGTTTCATGGGAAGGAATTAAATGAAAGGGACCCTGGAGTTCTCATTTGGTGAAGCCCCAGGGTACCCCAGGGAGGCGCCATGTTGAGGACGCGTAGCGTGTTGGAGGTGTAACACCTGCTGGCGGAGGAAGTGACAATGCAGGGTGCTGCAGGTGACCTGGAGCAGGGCAGCCCAGGGCTAGAGGTTACTAAGCTCCGATGGGCCTTAGATGGCTGGCTGGTGCCGGATCTCTGAACCTCCCCTCTTCTTTTCGAAACAGAGAAGGTCACAGTGTCTTGTACTTTATTTCCTTAATAGATTTTTTTTTTTTAACAGAGCGATAAATAAATTCTTGTTCCAGTCTAGAAAGCCAAGTTTTTACTGGGTCCTTGTATTTTTGTCTTTGTCTTAAAAAACTGGACCCTAAGGAACTAGGCATCTTTGTATTTTATGGGGAAGCAAAAAGCAGTTTAAAGTGTTATGTTTAAGAAAATAGCATTTGGAAGAAGAGGGGGTGGAAACCCAAAGGAGCAGCAAGAAAACTGCAAGTCTGTGTCACTGTAGCTGGGGGATGTGCAGCTGGAGAGTTCTCCGACACAGTGGTTACTGGCTGGAAGGAAAGATCCGATTGGAGCTTGTGCTGTGCGTGTTTATGAGCTGGGGGCGACTCTGGACACCTGAGGAGGGAAGTTACATTGCTTGGGGGGTGTTAGACTGGTTGTGTGTTTGTGTGTGTGTGTGTGTGTGTGTGTGTGTGTGTGTGTGTGTGTGTGTGTGAGAGAGAGAGAGAGAGACAGAGAGAGAGAGAGAAATTAACTTTGAACCACTAGATTCCTAAGGACCTTGCAGTTGCATTTTTACTGTTTTAATTGCCACGTTCTCTTCTGGGATTGTGTTGTTTGGGTGGTGATTGGATGCAAGGATTAAGAATGGAACCGGACAACTGAAAATTGAATTTGGATTAGCCACAGTTTCATTAATTTCTTCACAAGCCTGTGATTATATGAAATTGTTTCCACGACATATACTTAGTTATCAGGTGTCCATTCAATTTTAATTGACAATCTAAGATTCCTGTGGTTACCCGGAGCTCAGATTGCCTAGGGCTCCCCAGGCTTTGTGGGAAGAAAAGCTTGGACAAGTTTCTATTAAGCTCTGAATCGGGCAGTTGGAAAAGAGAATAGAACCCTGGAAAGGGGGATGAGTTGTTACTTTTGCCTCTCGACTTAGAAGCAAAACCCCGCCCCCTACACCTCTCAGACCTGAGCTGCTCTCCAGCCAAGAATTCCAACCCCGCAGAGAAAGCTGTCCCTAGCACAAAAGTTGGTTTTAAGATGATGTGGAATTGTCACAGAAATTAGAGCAAATCTTCGTTTACCGACTGGCAGTTTTCGCGGGAAGGGTGGGGCGCCAAGGGTGCAAATGCATCTTCCTTTTTCTGCTTCAGAGGGAGGGGGTGCTGTCTGGGGGTCGGGCGTGTTGTCAGTTGTTTTAGCAAGGGTGGCGCATAGCTGTGCTTTGACAGGTAAAGGAATACACACATACTCAATCCTGGCCTCATCTTTATTGTGGCCCCTTTTAACCTTGATGAGTATTATGTTTTGGGACAAGCAGCCTTTCACTAGATAGATACAGGCAGTGTTTTTTTATTGTTTCTTTGTAGCAGTTAAAATGGTCTCAAGTACCCATTGGATGCTGAAATGGGGACTTAGAGCCTTATGAGCAGTATAAATTTAGACTGTTTTAAAAATTTGATCACTTCTGTGTTGTGTTGGTTCAAAAGTTCTTCTGTGAATTTCTTTTTTCTTTTTCTTTCATTTTGTCTTCCTCTCCCCAAACCTGGGTGGACTGATCTTGAACAGTCCTGAACTGTGTAGACAAAATCAGTGGATCTAAAACTCACTGGCAAGCTAGCTTACACTTTGTTCTAGTACTATAGAAGTGTTCTGCTAACAGGAGTAGTATAGTAGCAGTAACAGTAATGGTTGGAATCCCAAACCTCTGCTGCCTTTTGCTGTGAGAGGAATGAGCAGCGGGACCGTCTCCTGCCTCCTCATTTGTTCATATGTTGCAAACTAAAATGCATTTCCAGATTTTGTCGAGATCCCTTAGTGATTGGTGTATTGTTTATAAAATAAAATCAGATGGCGTTTGTTTTCCCAGTCGGGAGGATCCCACTACTAACCAGCGTTATTTGGGAAAAGGAGAAGTTTGGTGAGGAATCTTTATATTCCTTTCTGTTTGGGGACACCCACTTTGCCGGGGGCTCTGTAGGGCTTCCGAGGGAAAGGGCCGAGAGAGACTTCATGACTCAACCCTTGCCCCATCACTGAGAGTGTGAGAGAGCCAGGGACGAACATTCACCCAGGGGCCAGCGAACAGGCCGTCCTTAGAAAACTTGGTGGCTCTTTGGCAATGGTTGGCCCCTTCTATGGGGAAGTGTGGATTCCTAGAGTGCAGGCTGTAGAGATGTTCTGGGACAGATAGCTTAGTCATCGCTGAGGAATGTATAAGGCTTCGGTGGCCCCTGAATTCTGTCCGACACATTTGTTTTCCCCAACATAGAATTGGGTTTAGGAGCAAGAGCCCAGCTGTCAGAACGGTGGGGGTCTTGTACCTGTTGCAGTCTTGTGGTTTCTCAGACCCCTTTCTCACTCACTGCCTATCCTCACGCCGACATGTCGCAATTCTTATGACTTTTTGCTGCACACAGTTAATTTTTCTGCGGCATCCTGCCCAGCACACTGGCTTCCTTTATGTTTTAATGGGCATCCGTCTTTCCTTTTCATGTCATTGATTCTCACTCTTGGCCCCCTCCCCCCTCCCTTTTTGCTTCTTGAATAGATGCTTCTTTTTTTTTTTAAACTTTAGATTATTATGATTATCTTATCCATAGCAACAAATAAAAATACACAGGTCTCGATTGAATGCCAAGGCTGCAGTTCAATCTAGGAAGGTTTGTCTGCTATTCATAAACTGCTTAAGATGTTTTCTTGTAGTTTGTGACATAAGCAGAACGCTTTGATTTGGTTTCTTTCTACAGCTCCATTTTCAGTCCGGGAGCACACATTACTCTGCGTACAAAACGATTGAACACCAGATTGCAATTCAGGTAGGAAATGCAAGAGATCCTGAAGCTTGGATTGTCAATATGTAGGTCTCTTGTGTCTTTTATTCTCTGCCCCTTCCCCTCATCTCGATGATGATGATGATGACGGTGATGATGATGGTGATGATGGTGATGATGATGGTGTTGATGATGGTGGTGATGATAATGGTGGTGGTGACGATGGTGGTGATGGTAATGATGGTGCTGGTGATGATGGTGCTGGTGGTAGTTGATTAATTCGGGGAGGTGGGAAGCAAAGAAACATGAGTAGAAATGCTGCCAAAAGGATTTAAAGACTGTGGAGAGAAAGAGGAGTCTGTGTTTTTTGTTTAGTTTCTTGATGAGGCATAATGGGCACACAGACCCTGGCTTGGCTTTTGTTCTTGGCTTAAGGAAGAATCTTCAATTGGGAGTAAAATGAGGTGGCAGACCTTGGAAGGAATGGTGGGGGCGGGGGAGGGAGAGGAGGCTACGGCAGCCAGAGAGTTGTTTCCGGGGGATCCAAATCATGTTAAGTGGTGCTAAGAATATCACTTTTGACCTGATTGTCCAGAAATGTTGATTTCTCTTATCATTAAAAGTGCTGGGAGGGAGAGGTGACATATCCCAGCTTCTGATGAGTGTCCTGTTTCCTGCTCACGTAGTACTTCCATTCTCTTCAATCCAAAGGCTAAACAAATCACCGACTAATATAGACTCGGAGCTGAACCAATGCCAGCAGAATGCAGTAGTGGAGGGAGAGCAGACTAATACGATTTTCGTCTGTCTGCCTTTGCCTGGCTCTGCCAGGGTGGATGTTACTCATGGTGTAACTAATGGTACCAAAACTTCTGGAACGTTCTGGCTTAACCCTTTCAAGAGAGGCTTCTGAAACCTGTTGTAGTGATGGTAAAGTCTGGTGCTGGGTCTGCTCTTCGTGAAAGTGGATATCGGTTGGTTAAATAATTTGTGTTGTTCCGTTGCATCCTTCTGTTGCTTCCTTTGCAGAGAACTTGTGTGATGTGTGTGGTCTCACCAGTCTGCAGCCATAGCGCATCATCGTAGCTCTCCTGTTTCAAGTCTGACTTTCAGACAGCCATGTGCCCCACCAGGGGATTCTTCCACCAGGGAAAAATATGGTCCTGGAGACATTTTTATCTGATGGATCTCTAATGGTTTTGTGCTTGTTTCACGGCAGCAGTAACTTATTTTAAAAATTAAGAATACTTTGTTTACTGCTGCTGTGTGCTAATGATCTCTCTGTATTTTAGGGGAAGATGTGACCTTGGTTTTACGCCCCTCCATCCCCAAGTACTTTCCAGACTGATGTCTCTAGCTAGACGCCATACCCGTTCTCGCTGTCACACTCCCTGGTGGACCCCTCTGCCTTCTGATGAGTGGCATAGTGCATCTTGGCCCCCCAGAAACTGGTTTAGCCTCAGGGCTAGGACAGGGAACAAGCCCAAACCCTAGGTCTTGATGAATGGATAGAGGAACAGACAAATGTCCTGAGGCCTACTGCATCTGGTGGAGTGCTGGAAAATCCCGTTGCCCGGGGTGTGGGAATTGGGGAGGTTGAATAGCATAGTGATCCCTATCTTGGTGTGGAAAGGCTGGCTGGGGCCATGTCACTGGGAGACCAGCCGAGACCAGACCAGCTGTTGTGTCTTTACACCCGTCGCTGAAGCGTCCCTTGTGAGACCCAGCAGTTCGTCTTTCTCCAAACCACCTGGCACGGTGCAGGCCATGTGAAGCTCTTTCTCAGGAGGAAGGTGGAGTGAATTACAGACCTCATTGTTTGGAGGACTGAAACCATTAGTATTCCTCCATGAACAGGTAGCATTGTTTTCCCCTGCTTCTGTTTGCTAAGGCTTGATGCCCATGTGGGCAAACAGAGAGACATTTTATTAGAGACGCAGCACCGGCATGCTTTCAGAGTTCATTCTTTCCCAGTCTCTGCTAGACCAGGATGAGGCCAAGCCAAATGGCATCAAGCTGTAATTTTAGTTTGATCATCAAAGGAGAAATAGCAAAAAACAAACAAACAAACAAACAAACAAAAAAAACACAACAAAAAAAACCAAAACACCCAACCAAACAAACAAAAAAAACAACACAAAAGAAGCCAAGGGAGCCCAGGGGAAACCTCAGACACAATAAAATTATTCCCAGTGCATGGGGTGTCGGGGAAGGAGATAGGACAGTACTGCTCTGGGGGGCAGTACGGCCAACATTTTCCCTTTGCGGCATTCTCTGATGTGAGGCTTAAATGCGATGTGATTGTTGGGGCAGAATTTTCTTTTCCTGAGAACATAGAACTGCTTCACCTTAATAAATACTGTATTTCAATATGAGCTGAGCATGTTGCTTTCGTAAGCTGTATCCCAAAATAACCTCCAGGAGCGTGACACCTTGCAACCCGTGAGTTCCATACCCCGTTCCCTTCCCAGCCCTCCCGTAATCTCAGGACTTGGCCAAGTTCACTGTTTACCTGAATGGCCTCCAACTGATTCTATGGCCATGTCATGTTCTTGGGGAAAGGTTTGGATGGGGTATCAACTGCTGCCTTGGGGTCTTCCCCACTTTTGACGACCTCCCAACTCGTCTCGGTGTTGAAAGACAGACCAGAGTCACACAAATGGCCGTATTCTCCTTACATGGTTAACTCACATAACTGGAATGGCAACTAACAGGCCTTTTTAAAGAAAGACGTAGTTATTTAGTTCTACTGACTTTTTAAAATTTTATTGAAGTATGACATAACTATGTCTTTAGTGGAGAAGTGGACCAGCTTTTACACATGTGAACATCCACAAAGCCATCACCCTGACCAATACATAGAATGGAGTTGGAACGCTTTTTCTGTAAAGGGCTAAATAGTACATATTTTAGTCTTCGCAGGCCATATAATCTCTGTGGCAGCTACTCAGTGCCGCCATTGTGGTGCAAAAGAAGCTAAAAATAATACCTAAAAGAATAGATGTGGCCTTGTCTCAATACAACTTTATTTATAAAAACTGACAGTGGCTGGATTTGGCCTATAGACTGTAGTTTGTTGGCCCCTGAGAGAATATTACCAACCCCTCCCCTGCCTGAGGTCTTGGTCTTACATGTGCCCCTCACTGTTCAGTCATCTGCCTCCCAACCCCCACCCTGAAAATCCCTATCCACTCCAACCCCTCTCCCCTCTGCCAATTCTCACATGGAATAAATTTACCTATTGCCATGGTTAGTTTTGCCTGTTTTTAGCTTCATAGGAATGGGATTGTAAAGAACGGATTGTCTCATGTCTGACCCCACTCAGCATTATATCTGAGTTTTATTCCTGTTACTGTGTGTGGCAGTAGTCTGCTCTTGTTTAGTGCCATTAGTATTCTCCGCAGAACTATGACACGTTGTTCACATCCTTTCTGTGTTACTGGAGTTTTGGATTGCCTCCAGTTTTCTGTTACTATGAATAAGGTTCCAGTAACATTCTTACCCACATCTTTTGGAAGAATATGTGTGTCCGTTCCTGTTCTTCATATCCAAGAGTGGCCTTGGACAGATACAGGGTAATACGTGTGTTTAGCTTTGCATTGATCTTTTGAGAGCGATTTGAACACTCGATTTCAAGTGTCGTTCCTGAAATGCATGGGCTCAGTGGTTGTAGGTGTGTGAGTGATACTTAGGGGAGCAGTAAAATGAGCTAGATGTGGTCAGAGGTCAGTTTGCCTTCAAAAAGCCATTTGATCCCAGTTCCTAGGAACTCCTTCCACTGTCTCTTTTAACCTGGGAAGATTTTGCAGGCTGAACGTGGAGGTGGGGCCAGACCTGCAGGTGATGGTGGATGAATGCGTAGGCATCCCTGTTGCCTCCCTCAAGATAGCTCTTCCTGGACTCCCCCCCGCCCCCCTGTCATTATTCCAGCCCCAAGAGCAGTGTTGTAATCAATGTCAAGACTCACAGAAGAGATTTCCCTTGGTTTTCAGAAGGGCTACTTCAGAACCAATTAAGCCTTTGTTTTAAGAGTATTTTGGCCAAAGGTTGATGTTTTCACACCAAGTCAGATGTGATTTAGGAAAAAATAACTCCACACACAGCAAAAACAAACTGTGTGGACCTTTCTTGGTTGTTTTTCTTTGAAGATGTGAAGTGGTGTGTATGTGTGGTGTGTGTGTGTGTGTATGCACATGCTTGTGTGTGTGCAAAGACAACGAGGAGAGGCTCCAGAAGAAATGGACCATTTTATTTGTTTACACAGCTGAGCAGTGGAGAGTTTGCACTGGGTGTTACTTTGCCTCCTGTCCTCAGGCTTGCGAGTTCCCATCTGAGCTTTACCAAAGCATATTCCTTCCGCTTGGTCTTCGAACGCGTCCACCATGACTCCGTAAGGCCCCAAGGACCCTCCTCCAGGGCCTGTGTGCTTTCTGGAGTCAAGGAGGGAAGGGTAGAAGCTGGAGAGGGTCCTGGTCCCGTATCGGCCCCTTATTCCTGGAGGTGAACTTGGTGCTTGGTCTTGTCCTTGTCTTTTTTTTTTAAATTTTTTTAAACATTTTATTAGTTTTTTTGAGAGACATAGAGAGACAGTGTGATCAGGGGAGGGGCAGAGAGAGAGAGAGAGGGGGGGGGGAGGGAGGGAGATACAGAATCTGAAGACAGGCTCCAGGCTCTGAGCTGTCAGCACAGAGCCCAATGTGGGGCTTGAACCCACAAACTGTGAGATCATGACCTGAGCTGAAGTCGGCCGCTTAACTGACTGAGCCACCTGGGCGCCCCTTGTCCATGTCTTAAAATTAAGATTCCAGGGGTGGGTGAGCATGGCCCATCTCTTGCCCAGGTAGACCCTTGGCCTTTGTGATAGAAATGGCCAGAGGTTGGTACCAGTGGATTTGGCCAGGATGTTCTCGAGGGCTAACCCAAGTCCTGTGTCTGATGGTGGGCTCTGTGTTCTGGGTCCTTCCTCTTGCCACGTGTTCTGTGGCCCTTTCAGTTCTCGTGAGGATTTGCTTTCTTGCTTCAGGAGCAGATCTTGCCTAAGTGCTGGGACTTCCAGAAACAACTTTCGTTCTTGGTATAGTCACTTCCTCCGTTTTTCCTCAGTCCCACCGGCCACACCTGGCTGGGAGATTTCATGTCCCCTTTCCACAAAGGGTGCAGTGTGTGCGCCTGTCCTTGGTGTGGATGGGGCCATGACAGAGATCCATGTTGTTCCACCAGAGTCGTTGGTCATTCAGTTCCTTCAGAAGGGTTCATTCTCTAGTGGTGGTGGGGAGTGTTCGCCTGATTGTCTGGTTGAAGTCCATACCTCAGAATGCTCATTCCTTCATTCAGGAGTATTTCTTGTGTAACTGCTGTGTGCCAGCCCCCCGCAGACTCCATCAGCGGACAGAACGGACAAAGCCTCCTTCTTCTCATGAAGCTTAAATGCTAGAGATGTTTTACATGCTGGTTTCTAAGCACCCCGTTTCCCTTGGTCTGATTGAGCAGGTTTTAGGTACTGTCTGGGAGCTGCATTTTGAAGCAGGGTTCTCATTTTCAGTCTTATGAAGTTTGAGCATTGCTGCCCTAGAGTCTTCTGAAATCAATCAGTTGATCATTTATTGGCTGCTCAGTGCCCACTTGTGTACTTGAGGGCTGGCCAAGTACACCATGGGGATAACTTTTTCTCATTTTGAGTGAGAAGCTAGCGTTTGCCTGTGGGTTCTGATGAGCTTTCGAGGCCTTTCCTTCTACGTGGTTCTGTGGAGAGAGCCAGATACTTTTGCAAGCCTCAAAAAGAGGCGTTTTTTGTTTATGAAAAAGTAGCCTGGACCGTAATGTGCTTGGTCTTAGGGGTCAAAGGCAATAACAACAGCTGATAATAGTAGCACTTATGCTTATTCAATTCTTGCGAAGCATTGGGGCTGGTGTTAAGTGCTGTGTATGAATTATTTATTGATTCTTCATAACAACGCAGAGGGGAACCCGGAAGATGTAGTTACCCTTATTATCATCATTATGTCTCCATTTTGTGAATGAGGACGCAGAGACTCGGATACCAGAGACATTTTGCCCATGATCAAGGAATTAGGATTCAAACCCCGGCAGTCAGCCTGGAGAGAGATGGTACTACCCAGCATTATGCTAACTGCTGTCTGCGGAAAGTAATGCTCAGGGGCCTGGGGTTTCCTCACTCAGTGCCCCCCGACCAGCTCTCTGGACGTGTACAAAGGGAACTGCTCAAAAATACAGAATCCTGGGTTCTACTCCTTGAAGATTCCCATTCATTAGGACCAGGTCTGCGTCTCACAGACATGAGCAGGCGTCACCTGAGGGGTTCGTTAGATGCAGGCTGTGGCCCTGCCCCCTGGTGTTAGGTTCTGTGGGTCTGAGGGGGGCCCAGACGTCACAGCTTTCATGGGTTTTTGGGTAATGTTGATGCCGCCTCTCTGGCGATGGCACATTGAGAGCCACTGGATGAGGGTGTTGTTTCCCATCTCTGGCTATGTGTCACAGCTCCCGGGGAAGCGGTGTGAATGGCGCTTAGGCCCAGGCTCTCCCGCAGCCCACCTGGGTTGGGATCATTAGGGGGCCGGGCCTGGGTATCCCTGCTTCAGAAAAGGTGATTTTATCATTCATTCATTCATTCATTCATAGTTCATTTATTTATTCTGAGAGAGAGAGAAGGAGAGAGGGCACTGGCAGGGGAGGGGCAGAGAAAGAGGAAGAGAGAGAATCCCAAGCAGGCTCCAGGCTCTGAGCTGTCAGCACAGAACCCACGTGGGGCTCAAGCACTAAGATCATGACCTGAGCCAAAATCAAGAGTCAGATGCTCAAGGCAGGACCCTTTCAGGCGACATTAATGTGCACACAGGGTTAAGGAGCTCCGTTCTAGGGATTCTGGAATTGGTACCCCTTACCTACTTTTTGGATTAAACATGGTGTATAGTCTTGTTACAGAAAAACTGCCGTCAAGTCTTGTTTGCTTGCCTATTTTAGCTTGACTCGGTTTCCTTGGGGGAGAAAAGGCTCAGGGTTCTAAAGGATGCCTGTTCCATGGGAGAGGGCTCTGTCTGGAGAATGTTTCTTTAACGGGCCGTCAGTGATGGTCATTGTCTTCTGAGTTAGTAACCGTGAGAGAAGGCGGCAGTCTGCTGTCGTCTGTCAGGGGGACCCTGAAACTGTCCAGCTCTGTTCAAGTTCCCATGTCAAACTGAGATGCACATGTGGATTCAGGGCAGGGCCTGACATTCTGCATTTCTGACACACTCCCCGGGTTAATGGTGTTGCTGGGCCCCAAGCACGGGGGAGTGGAGCAAAGGTAGAGCCTGCCTCCTGCCCCCCCCCCCACTCCAAAGATTTTTATTTTTTTATTTGAGAGAGAAAGAGAGCATGCACGAGCTGGGGAGAGGGGCAGATGGAGAGAGAATCCCAAGCATCAGAATCTCAACATGGAGCCCAACGTGGGGCTCCATCCATGACCTGGGGATCATGACCTAAGCCAAAATCAGGAGTCGGGTACTCAACCAACTGAGCCACCCAGGCGCCCTTTAAAGATTTTATTTAGTAATCTCTACGCCCAACATGGGGCTTGAACTTACAACCCCGATATCAAAAGTTGCTTGCTCTACTGATGGAACGAGCCAGCCTCCATGTGGTCCCTTTTGAAAGGCAAGGAAACAGGTGTAGAGAAGTGATTGGTTCCCCAATCACGGTAGAAACAGGGCCAAGAGGAGAATCCAGGGGCCCAGCTTGGCTCTGTGTCTGTCTTTCAAGAAGTTACTATCTTGTTCAAACCAACAGCAATTGTATTAAGTTGGCTAGATAAACGAAAACAATCTTCTTTTAAGGCTTTTACTTCTATCTTTGTTTTTAACTTCTGTCTCTTCTAATTGTATCATTGTGTTTGTAGAAGTTAAGATCTTTGTATCTGTTCTTTCTCCACCACGTTATGGCACTTGGGACCCAGCCTGCGGGCTTTGGGCTGGCGGGGGGGGGGGGGGGGGGGGGGGGGGGGGGGGGGGGGGGGGGGGGGGGAGGCGCTGGTGAGGATGCAGAGAGATTGCCTGGCAGTCCTCGGCTAGGACAACCAGGAAGGATGGATGTAGCTGTTCCAGCCACCATGTATGTGGCTTTTAGGGGCCATAGCAGGCAGTATAGACGTCTGATCTGTGGCAGTCAGCTGGTCTTATGTTCTTAGTAACTCTGTTTTAGAGGTTGCACTTTATAATTCCTACATTTGATAAAGTCCCTGAGAATCCTGGGGCTGTTTAGCTAAGGACAGAAATTTCTAAGTGGGTTGTGGCCGACATATGCAGGCTTATCAAGCTTAGCACTTAATTTGTCTTTGGAATTCGGTTTGGTGGCATGGTATCAAGTCCTGATGGAACAGATACATGGTTGCAGATTTTTTTTTTAACGGTTTACCTTGAAATCTCAGCACATTCTTCAATTAAACAGATAATGGCAGCAGACCATTATTCTTGAAGATTCTACCAAAACCCCTGCATGGCTGGCAGTGTGTTTAAGATGTAATGAGTAGTACATTGAAATTAAAAAATATAAAGCTTAAAAGCAAGTATGTGTATGTTTCTATGTCTAGAACATGTTCTCAAAAGGAACATTAGAATCAAGCATACTCTTTGAAGTATCTTCACAGAACTTCAGTTTTTTAAGGAATGTGTCTGGAAAAACACTTGGTTATACCGGATTCGCCATCGACTGAGGCTCGGACAGGGAATGGGTGTGTCTTTGGTCCGGAGAGGGGGTGAATGAGTGTGGTGCCTCTACCACAGCACCGTTGACTACTTGGGCTGGAAAATTTTTGTCTCGCCTGCGACTGTCATGTGCTTTGTAGGATATGTGTTTAGCGTCGTCCCTGACCTCTAAAGTCTTCGTACCACTAGCAGCTAACAAAACTGTCTGTAGACCTTGCCCTTGAGGCTATAGTAGCAGTTTCTTTGCATTTGAAAGGGACCAGGTACCAGAGGAGGTAGGTGGGTTCAGCTCCTGCTTCTGGAGTTCCATAACCTGGGTTTAGGTTGCAGTTTGGCCAACCCTCAGTTTCCTGACCTGTGAAATGGGGATAATGGTAGTACCTGTTTGCAGAAGGTTGTTGGGAGATTAAATGAGATATAAGGCGGGTAATGAAGTGGGCTGGACAATGGCATACAGAAGAGCCCTTGAGAAATGCAAGTTGCTATTCTTTCCTGCTGAGAACTACGTGAGGTACCTGTTTGCAGATTTAGAATGAGCCTTCTACTGACATGCATAGTGTATTTTTCATTTGCTGTCAGAAACATCACACATGATAAATTTGATAACCTGGACCATCTTTGCTGGTAACAAAGATTTATGACTGTTGTTTGCAGTGTGCGTTTCTCCTATGTCACTTTAAAATTCTGCTTGGGCCTTGTAACATTTGACTAGAATATAAGCCCTTCCAAGATTGTGGCTTCCTTATCTTCATATCCCTAGAGCACCCTGCAGGAACGCCTGGGACATTGTAGGTGCACAACCAGGGGTGGGAGTGCGTTTAAATAATACACACTGAGGGCAGAAAGGGGACAGGGGACATAAGAGGGTTGGCTGGCTGTGTATTAGAGGCGGGGCTTTACATTTTTCTCTTAACGGCCCCTGCATAACATCATGGGAAATTGTATATATAAGAGTAAATAACATATATCATATATAGTACATATACATAAGTATTTCTTATCTTTTGTACTCAATGAAATAATTTGAGATAGACCTTCAACCCCTTTGTTAACTTAACATTCCTTCCCTGGTATCTCATGGCGTGACCTCGGGCGTCTTTCATTGTGTGAATTTGCACCCTGTGTTAGTGACTGTGGCATCACTTGAATCATGGTTGGCCGTAGTTGGACTGTTCTATGTATTTTAATATATATGATATGTTATATAATATCAATTATATAAAATAAGTATGTATAAGTATATAAAACATTTTTATGATTGTCTTCTGAGTTTCAGAATGCTTGGAGGTTAGTTGGTTTTTAAAAGCAATATCAGCATTCTTTTTCCCTTAAATTAGTGTTTCCCATTGGATCATAACATTTTTTTCTCGGGCTGTGACAACGGTGATTAATTCCTGCAGGCAAAGTCAGAAACTTAGACAAGTGTTTCCCGACTCGTGGGTGGGTGCATCTACACAAGCAAATTCATTCCTTTTTGTTCCCAAACCTTGTGCCTCCCAGAATTTTGAGGATGAGATGAGGCACCAGAATAAATAGCTTCGGTTGAGAGTCAGAAATTGTCCAGCACTTGCGAATGGATGTGTTTGTGCTGGCAGCCCAGCCTGGGGGAGGGCTGGGGGGATTCTTTTCACCAGGGCTTTGGCGAGGCTGCCCTATAGGGGGGAGAATCTTGTGTCAATAGTTTCTAAGTTGATTCGGTAAGCATTGTTGACGATTGAAATTGAAGAATCGTGAAGACAATTCATCTTGGAACAGAGAACATCGGGTGTGAGCCGGGCTGCTGGCGAGCAGACATTGACATACGGGCCGTCATCAAACTAATTGTTGTTTGAATTACCTGTTATGATCCGATGACAAATCTGCCTTGCTCCTGTCACTGGAGCAGAAAATGTAGCTTGAATTGGCGTGATGTTAGCAAGTGTAAACTGTACTTCAACAAGATGGATAAACCCAATTATGGGGCAGACCTGTAGAGAGAAAATCCATTTAAATCTCGTAATGTTAAGCAGAGCTGTGTTTAATTCATTTGGACCAATTTGGGAATGATGTATGAGTGTGGGTGAACATTAGTCAAAGGCAGGACCACCTGGGGGAAAGGGATGCGCCTGGGCTGGCGGCCGCCCTGGGGAGCCAGCTGGGGTGTCGTTTCAGTAGCCTGCACTAATGGCGGGGAAAGGCAGAAATGACAAAACGATGTACTCAGTGCTGCTAGGAGAACAGCACTGTGTAAATGAACCAATAAGGAAAACATATGAAGCAGAAATGAAGGAGGTGTTTTCCCTAAATGCTATTGACAGTCCAAAATATAAAGGAAATTTGAGGTTCCTCTTCTGTGTTTTCCTCCCGGGTATGCTTCTGGGTTTTTCCAAGCCTTGTAACCGGAGGCCTAGGAAATGCTTTTTATTTTTGCCTAATGATGATTGAAAAGACAGACAGAGAGAGAGAGAGAGAGAGAGAGAGAGAGAGAGAGAAGAGGGAAGGTTACATTTAAATTGATAATCTTGGGGCATTTGATTCTCTATTGGAAAGCAGTTAAGAGAGGATTATTATTCTGAAATATGCATATTATGCATATTTGGAAGAGAGTTTAGAAGGCTTTGGTTAATTTTTTTTTTTAATGGCTAGTGAGTGGTGACCCAGCTTTGCACGTAGTAGGTGGTTAATGTATACTGATGAGGAGAATAAAAACATTGAACTTTTAGAGAATTAACTTTCAGGGCTAAGTACTGGTATTTTCCACACCTCAAACTCATCAGGATGTGAAGGGACCTTAGTGTCTCAGTTTTACCCAGGAGTTTGCATTCCCAGGAATTTTATGATTTTATATGGAGATTTATGATTTTACTTTTTATTATGGCTTCTAGATTGTTGGTTTTTGCCAAGGATGTTTGTAGAAGACTTGAGCTTCCTTTTATTTTGGAAGGAGATGATAAAGCCCCTAAATGGGTTGTTGTATAATTCTTATCCTTTTGGTTTGAGTATTCTCTCTTTTCTTTTGTGGACTGGACTTGGAGACTTGGCTTGTTGAAAGCATGGAGTACACGAGGAACTTGGCAGTGAACCACCAAGAAGTTCATGGTTATGCACTTTTGGCCCCCAGTGCCCATAAATCTAACCATTGGGAACACTGGGTGTAAATGGAAGTTAAAGCCCTGAGTTTTTTGTCCCTATAATTGGGGTACAGTTCATTGTATGGGGTTGTGATGTACATCACGTGTACATTCCAGAGAAATCTTCTCTCCTAGAGGCAGATGTGTTAGGATTTTACTTCCTGGCTTTCTCCACCTTTCGACTCAGTTGAAAAATCAGTAAGGAGATGATAATAAAAAATTAAGGCTATATTGTTCAACACTGAATTCTGAGAATTTGAATATTCCAATCTCGCTTACCAGTAGAATCTAGGTAAGAGGCACTTTGGGACAGTCGAAGCTACTGTTGCCCCCCAAAGCCACCAGCACATTTTGCCCTCAATTTGACCTGTCTGATGGTCGACCTCCAATTCAGAACAAGGAAGTAATGCAGTTAAATCGGAACTGTGCAGAAACAAGGAGATGTGCTTCTGAATGTGAAGATCTTTGCTCTGGAAGATGGAAGGAGATCTTTTGCACTCTGCGTCTCCTGGGTTCTCAGAGTCGGCTCGAAGGCAACTGTCCCATGTGCTTTCAAGGGTGGAGTGTAGGCCACGTGCAGGCAGTGAATCAGCAGGTTTCTGGGAAAAGAAGGTGTCTAGTCTGTGGGTAGAATGACCTAGAGATACATCTTTTCAGGACCCTGGAGGGGTGCTTTCTTGATGAAGCTTCTGTTACATTCTGGTGGCATAGCAGAGCCGACATCTTGCACGGAGTGTGTGCAAAGAGGAATTTTTGTCTTTTTGATTAGCTCCTAAGAGGTAATAAATATATAGCAAATGACCTAAATCAAAAAGTGAACTCACATAGTGACATAGTATCAACGCTTTAGCTTACAATAAATATTTTCTGTAGAATTAAAAAAAAAAAAAAGATTTTCCCTGTGGTATCAAGTTTTAGATAAGGGCTTTATTGGTGATGGAATCCATAAGACCCAATTCAGAAGTGTGTCAGGACTCACAAAGCTCTGAACTCGATTCTTATCCTTAAAAGTCAGAACCAAACCTCCCCTTTTCCCTCCCCCCGTCTTCATTTGCTTCTTCTCCAGTTAGCTTTTATTTCATTTTATTTTATTTCTATCATTGCTGAAGAAGCCAAGAGTTTCCCTGTCAATCCTAAAAAACATATTGACCTAGGGTATACAGATATTCTTCTTCTTCTTTTTTTTATATATATGGTTTGGTAGGTGCTTTAAAGTTTATTTATTGTGAGAGAGAAAGAGAGGGAGAGGAGAGAGAGAAAGGGAGAGATAGTGGAAGAGAGGCAGAGAGGGTCCCAGGCAGGCTGCATACTGTCAGCGCAGAGTCTAACGCGGGGCTTGAACTCACCAGCTATGAGACCTTGACCCGAGCCAAAGTTGGGCGTGTAGCCAACTGAGCCCGCTGGGCGCCCCTGCATTTTTCTTGAAGTGGAATCTAGAGGAAGGTTTGGAAATGCTTCTAAGCTAAAAGACATGTTTACCAAACTCCCAGCGTGCTTTATGCGCCCCGTTTGGTTTTGTGTTTTTTAAAAAACGTGTCACTGTTGTCACATTTTCATCATGGTGAGAGCTGATGACAGATGTCTCCCCATAGAAGCCCTGCTTTGTGAAGCCATTTGTTTCTGAGGAATTGGCACTCAGGGCTTGAATTCTGCAGCGAGAGAGAGGCTTCGGTAATGTGGAAGGCCTCTTTGCTTGGGAGAGGAGCCTCCCCCCACCCCTGCTTCCCTCCCACCCCTCCCCGCCAAAAAAAGCTGTGATCTGCTTCAGTCACTGCAGTTGGGTGAGATTTGCCAGTTTGTCGCCCCCTCCTCCTGACTTTAGGGTGGTTTAGGTGTGCTTATCATTGCCCCCCACCCCGACTTTAGGGTAGTTTAGGACAAAGCACCAAGTAGTTGCTTTTGTAAATTGGGTTGGGTGCCCCTGCTGTCCCCAACTGATATTTAATAGCAATAAGTTGAGGTTTGCTTGGGGTTTCCTCCTTCCACCCTTCCTGGGGTTTTGGCCAAGATGATCCTCCGCAGGCTCGTGGTTTGACTCGTAGTGAAAGGAGCCCCCCTGCGACTCAGGTGCAGCGGGAACCGAACATCTGACTCAGACGAAGTTCATGCACAAACCACATGCCGCGTGCAGAGCAGATAGGGTTTTGATTTCAGCCTCAGTGGTTCTGTTATCATTTCTTTTTCCGTGGGAGTGGGGTTTTATCTTTGGGTCTGACTTCTGCTTTGGTTCATGGTTTGTGGTTTCCATTTGCAGCTCATGATAGTGTGGCTGCTGGCGGGCTGGAGTGGCCCGGGCTGGTGGCCCACGGAGCCCTGGGCGTGGCATTCCCCGAAAACATGGAGGTCGAGGGGCTCTCGTGGGGCCCGGGAGCCCTGGCATGTTGACGCAGAGCCGTTGTCGTTGTTCTTGTCCTGGATCCTCAGCTGTCACCCGCTCCCCCACCTGGGGTTTCTTCTCTCGCTTTCTGTGTTACTTACATAATGCCTCGAAGGACTATTTTGGAAACATCTAGACCAACGTGTGATTGATCTTCCTGTTCTGTGTGTTTCCCCTGATTCCCCTGCTCTCCTCTCATCTCCTGCGGCAGGAAGTGTTTTTTTCCTCATTAGCTACTTTCCAGGTCAGAATTTCCCCCCATAAACTTCTCTTTATTCCAGTATTATTTGATTTCTTTTCTTTTACGTAACACAGAAAAGTTTAAATTGGGCAGATGACTTAATTACTCAGTGCCTCCATTTTCCCATCTGTGAAAAATGGGCTCAGTAATAGGATTCGCCTGCTGGGCGGGTTATTGTGAGGTTACATGAGAGGGGGTTAGCCCTGTGGCTGGCGCCAGAGGAAGGTGTAACGGTGTTACTCCTGTTCCCAACGGGGTGTCCCGGGAAGCCTGTCAACCCTAGGCAAGCGGGGACAGTCGGTCACCCCGACAAAACCATTATGCCACTTCTTGCCAAGTTGCCAAGTGGCATACCTTGGCCTGCTTTCTTTCCCATCGCCCCTTCCCCCCAGAGTAACCCAGTTTCTCCTGTCGGGAGTGGGCCGAATCGACAGGCCAGGGTACTTTTTGAAGAGCGTTGGGGGAGAGAGTTTGTTGTGACATAATTTATCTCCCTGGGGAGGACGGACAAAAAAACCTATGGGGGAGATTGGACTCTGAATTATTCAGCTTCTGATGGGCATGAAATTAGTGACAGCAAGACAGGAATTTGTGGCCTTTTAGCTGTATAATGTCTGCTCTCTTCTTTGGTCAAATTTCTGTTGCTTAGAACTTCATTTAAAAAAAAACAGATTTAAAAGGTGTCCCTTTTGGTGTTTGAAAGGCAGAGGGCTGGCTTCTGGCTTGCTGACCTAATAACACTTACTTCTTTCTTTCTGACGGAGTGTCCGCGGGCTGCTGTGGCCTGGCTTTTGTTTGTCTGAATTTGTAATAAGCGTGTAACAGCCCCCTCCTCCTCCAATTTGCCTCAAAGACAAGTGGCTAGCGGGTTCCGCGGGCCCAGAGACCTTGGGAACCTGTGATTGGAAGCTCACTGCCCCAGGACAGTGGCGCCCGTGGGAGGAAGGGCCGTGTCTTTGCATTTGTGTCTGCGCCCATCACTCAGGTCAGCTCGCCCGGCTCCCTGTGGGGCTCTCCCGGGCAAGGGACCAGACCTGGGAGTGGGCAGCCGGCTCAGGCCAGTTCGCACTTCAACTTGGAGAACAGCGATGCAGCAAAGAGCTTGTGCGCACTGATCTATTCTCTGTGGTGGCTAAGAAATGACACTGATTTTTCCCAATTGACTTGACAGCAGCCGTAGTGTCTTTAACACCTCCTGGTTCCAGAAGGTACAGTTCGGATCTCCGTCATTTGCAGGAGGCTGGCTTAAAACACAGTGCTTGGGGCTGGGCCCTTTTTATTGCCACCTTTCTTTAGTTTCTCTGAGGGTAACATGCAAAGAGAGGGAATGAGGAATCGGACGGCAGTTTTCGTCAGTGGACTTTTTAGAAAAATTTAATGTTTATTTATTTATTTAAAAATTTTCAAATATTTGTATTTCAGACAGAGACACACACACTCACGTGTGTGCGCACACATATGCACACATAGGGGAGGGGCAGAAAGAGACTGAGAGAATCAGAAGCAGGCACCGTGCTCTGAGCTGTCAGCACAGAGCCCGATGCGGGGTTTGAACCCATGAACTGTGAGATCTGGATCATAGCTGAAGTCAGACTCTTAACCAGCTGAGCTGCTTGGGTGCCCCTGTGTATTTTTGGTAGAGAGAGAGAAACAGCACAAGCAGGGGAGGGCCAGAGAGAGAGGGAGACACAGAAACCAAAGCAGACTCCAGGCTCTGAGCCCGATGCGGGGCTTGAACTGTGAGATCATGAATGACCTGAGCCAAAGTCAGACGCTTAACCCACTGAGCCATCCAGGTGGCCCTTATCAACGGCCTTATTTATCCTCACTCCCCTTTTTGGCTCTAGGAGGCGTCAATGAGCTGATATGATGACCCCTCACCTGCCTTAAAGAAGAGGCCTTGCATGTTGGCCGTCTTGGTTAATCAGAAAGCTTTGGTATTTCTGTTGGCATCAGCCAGACCTTCGTAGCTAGCTGTTCGGTGACCTCAGGCTGCGGCAGGTGCTAGCATTTTCCCTCCTGTTCACTGCAGTTTGTCACGGGCATTCTGGCTGATGGCATAGCTTTTGGCAAGAGCAGTGCTGTAGCTTTTTAATTGGTTAGTTCCTTGAAGTGATGATATATTCCACACCTATGAGAAATATCTTAATTTACTGCATCTAATATTTTTGCCCCCCTCTTAGTCCTCCCTTCCCCCCATCAAAATTAACACCACCAACAAAACTCTTTCCCTGAGGTCGCACTGCATGAGACAAGACCTTTTTCTCTGGGGAGGATTTTGTCTTTGCGTATGGCAGTGGGAAAGAATTAATTAAGGTCGAGGAGGAAGCTTAATAATTACAGTTAGGGGCCCAGGAGCTTGAAACACTGCTAGGTCAGTCACTCAATTACCTGCTTGTAGATAATGTACCCTCTCTGGGTCTCAGTTTGCCCATCTGTGAAATGCCTCCACGGGACGTAGGCAGCGGTGAGACCCATCAGAAGCCACAAAAGTGCTGTTTTATCTGGAGTGAAAAGTTTTTGCTGTGACCTGGGGGCATTCGGGGATGATTGACCGGAGCCCTGGCACTGGTGTTGGACACACCTGAGCCCTCAAGTCACACCCACTTACTTAACGGCCCGAAATCGCAGTTTCATCTGTAAAATGGGGATACAACTAGTCTCAGAGGATTAATAACAGCCCCAACACACTGGTGAACGCTGGGTACTGAGCAGTAGTGGTTGCTGGTGTTTAAAGGGGAAGGACATCTGTAATCTTAGCAAGTTCAAGTTCAGACCCTTTCGCTACTAGTGGAAGGCATGTGGACAGACCTCGTGGTTGGTTTTGGTTTTATCTTCTCTGGCTAAGTTTCTTCCTCTCAGAAGCAGTAAGAGATGAACCATATTCTACGTGTCTGATATCAAAAATAAAACCAAAATAAACTTGAGGATCCTTCCGCAGAAGGAAACCAGTTTGTTGCTGCTCACACTTTAACTCCTATTTTAGCCCCCCCCGCCCCCCAGCACATACATAAACACGTACATTGATTTCTTTTTTTCTTGCATTACTACAAGGATCAGTTTCTTCTGGCCTAATTCCAGAAACAACATGCCTGTCTTTTTTCATCGTTGAGGAAAAACAGTCTGAAGGCACCATAATTCCTTAAATTGGATTTCAATTCTTGATCCCCATATGTTCGGTAAACAGAGTGATCTATGAAACATCATTGTTTAAGGGCAAGAGGCTGGCAGCCTTGGCTCCCCTCCGCCCCCAGAAGGACAGGCACTGTGCTGGATGGAGCCTGGGGGGGGGGGGGGGGGGGGGGGGTCCTGGGGGGCGGGGGTCCCAGAGGTGAATGTCCTTCACCTTCATTTGGGATGAAGACCTTAATCTCTTTCCAAAAAATGTTAGTCAAAGTTGGGAGGGCTGCCTGTGAGTGCGCAGGGCTTAGCTTGGGAAGGAAGAAGCCTGTAGTGTGTGTGTGTGTGTGTGTGTGTGTGTGTGTGTGTGTGCGCGCGTGCGCGCACGCGTGGGTCCATAGTGCTTGTTCACTCTATTAGTGCCGTGGGCAGTTGCCACTTGAAAGCCTTGAGTTTCCCATATTCAAATCAAAGGCACCCAGAAGCAGAGATAAAGGGGACAGTGTGATCTTCAAAGATGAGGGAATAAAAAAGTAGTGGGGAATATTTTCGGGGCAATTCTGCTCCCCCTCTTTTTTTTTTTTTTTTAAAGAAATATGAAAAGTGTCAGCTGCCTCCTCTCACTTGGCTTGATCGGAGCCTAACCACCATGTAATTTTGGAGGCCGAGATGGATGACTTGCAGAAAAGCAAAATGAAAATGTCTTGGGTCGCTTCTGAGTTTGCTTGAGGAGTGTGACTCAGTCAGTTTCTAGGGTTCTTTCTTCCTTCTCTTGCCTTTCTTCCTTTCTCTGAGCAAGTTTCGCTCTGAGAGTACAGGCTTGGCACCCACTTGCCCAAGAACTGATTAGTTCCTAAAAGAAGCAGTAAGTTGATTGCTTACAGAGATGATGTAAGCTTTGCTCTAGGGTACATCAACTTGGATTTCTCATGCTTTATCTTATAAAGCCTAAATTAACAGCTGGTTTGGTTTGAGTTCTCCGGGATCTGACTAAGGGATTAGAGTCCATTCTCAAGTGAATCAATCTAGTTTAATTTATTTCAGGTCTATCAAAAAAGATCAATCAAAGCTCTTTTGAAAGTAAAGCTATAATCGGCCTGCACACTTAGAAGTCACTGTTGTTGCACTTGTGTTTCTCTCTGGTGGAGAAATGCTCGGGCTGTGGTTAAGAGGATGTATAAGAGCATTTTTCCTTGTACCTCCCTTTCGTGAGGCCTCCACACCCCCCTGGAAAGATTTCGGGAAGCTGGCCTGGTCGAGAACTCCACCCAGGTGGGTGCTACCCTGACCTCCTGGTCCCTTGTCTTTGGTGATGCTGGATCCCTGATTTGGAAGTTTCTAGTGCAGCATACTTTAATACCTGGACCTCATCATTTCAGGTCCAACCCATTTCCTATCCCTGGTTTTTCTCCTGGGCTTTTTCTTGCAGACATTGGTGGGTGAAGACAGGCACTGCATTCTTTTTCCATTTGTACGTGAATTATTTACATAGTTTGCAAAACTAAGCTGAAGCATTGTTAGCTATGGTTGGTCTAGGGTTTTGTGAGCACTAGAAGCTACAATCTTGAGTTGTCCTATGTCTTTTGTGTTTCTACTTAAAAAATACTTACCAAGCATCTACTCGTTGCAAGAACTCTGCTAGATGTACATGGTCTGTCAAGAGAATTATCAAGAATAAGGAAATGGTTGAGAGCTTGATTGTAGAGTCTGACAGACCTACCTTTGAATCCTGGCTCTGCTACTTTGTGACTGTATGAGCTTGGGTAAGTGCTTCCCTAGCCCTCAGTTTGCTTGTCTGTAAAATGGGCAGAATCGAAATATCTCCTTCAAAGGATTGTTGTAATAATGAAATGAAATGATATTATATTTTTTGGCTTTTTATGAAAAACTGCTTTAGGGGAGATACCTGGAGGCCAAAGGGATTTTTTCCCCCCTCCAAAAGCATGACACAGAAACAAATATTTATTTAGGGTCTGTAATTCAGGGTGCCTGGGTTCAATGACATAGTCCCCGCCTGGTAGGAATGGACAGTCCCATCGGGAAAAGAAAATACTGAGTTTAGGAGGGTGTCCAGAACTGTGATGCCTCTGTTCTGTGTGCTACTCACCTTGGTCCAAGGGATGCTTTTTGTTTTCCATTTGACTGAATGAAAACATCGTGGGTCACTCTTCATCTGCCTTCTGGCAGGGGCTCCTCACCTTCTACGACTCTCAACCTGCTCCAGGTCCACCAGGTTTGACCCTTAGCATTATCACTGGTGCAGATGTGAGCCCAGCCTCAGTTTTTCTACCTATGGAATGGGGCTGGCATCATTCCATGGAGTGTGTGTTAAGGATGGGGAATTTTTTTAATTTTTTTTAATGTTTTATTCATTTTTGATACAGAGAGAGACAGAGCATGAGATGGGGAGGGGCAGAGAGAGAAGGAGACACAGAACTGGAAGCAGGCTCTCAGTTCATTTTCAGTATTCAGTAGTCTCTCAAGTTTTGCATCCCTCTCTCTCCCCAACTCTCTCTCCTCCGCTCCCCCTGGTTCTCCATTAGGTCTCTCCTGTTTTCCTGTTAGACCTATGAATGCAAACATATGGTTTCTGTCCTTCTCTGCCTGGCTTACTTCGCTCAGCATGACACCCTCAAGGTAGGGATGGGGAATTTTTAAGATACTCTTGTGAATCTCTTGTCTTGTGTGTGGGGTGGACTTAGGCTTTGCTTATTTAGCATCGTTGCTCCAGAAAAGAACCTTGATATTAGTAGCAAAAGAAAAAAAGAGTAGATGTTGTTTGTTTGCTGAGCTCTTGCTGTGTGCCAGTGTCTAGAAAGTTCTATAGATTTGTAAATTTAAAGCTCACAGCGACTTTCTACATCATTCCCATTATAGAGCTGAGGAAACTGAAGAAAGTTAGGGAACTTGCCTAAGGGGATATGGCTGGTAAGTGGCTGCCTTGGGGTTGGAATCTGGGCTTTGCCTGATTGGTGGGGGGAGGCTGTCTTGCTGTAAGGTTGCTGTATCGACATGGAAATAAGGAGGTTGCTATTGGGAACCTAGTTGGGTTTCTCTTTGAAAATTCTAACATGGCCTTTGTTGGCAAATCAGAATCCTTCTGCAAGTGAGTAATTGGATGTGGGTACCTGCGCCTCCCTCTCAAAGGAAAGCCTGCTTTTCCACCTCGGTCCAGGCCCAACATGTGTGTGGATCTGGGCTGCTCCTGAATTTCTGCCTGGCATGGATGACCGAGGCCTTGCTCACGAACCAGGGAGGGTACCTTGCCAGGCTGCGTGCCTGACACCGGGGAGAGTTCAGCAGCCTCACGTGTGGCTCTTCTTCGAAACCTCTCCTTCCTGTCTCTGCCTCGGGTTAACCATTAAAAAAAAAAAAAAAAGCCACAGCACTTTTAGAAAGTCACAGGCTGGGTTTCTGTGTCCTCAGAACGGTCTTAATTCATTTCCCCCTTTACCCTTACTGGAATAGAAAGAAAAAAATTGATAGTGCTAATCATCGCGGCATGTAATGTAATTGGAAGTGTTTCATTGCTGTGCTCACGAGTTTCCGGCTTCATCCTTGGGCTTGGACGTAGCACTAGACTTGCTTTGAGTGTCTTGTGCAAGCCTTTGATGCAGGTAGACCATAGTATAAATAGGCGCGTTGCTATGGTGAAGACGGAAGTCCTTGCTCGCTGTGGGTAACCTTTTCTACCTTCTCGGACACTGTTTTAAAACACAGCAGCGTGATAGCATTTCATTTAATTTGAGCCAAGGTGGGGTAGACGAATCGGTGAGGTTGAGGTTTAAAATTGTTTCGAGATGATGTTTTGGGGGTTTCTGCTCACCTGGTGCTGTGGAATATTTTGCAGATTGGGCTCTTTCATTCTTTAGAGATATGTTTTCTAATGGAAGGGGTGGGGGAGGGCAGTGGGCAGAAGGCTGGCCTTTTTTCCTCTTTCCCCCCTCCTCCCTTCCCTGAGCATTTCTGCGAATTTGTTGGCTTTGATGCCCAGCAGCTCCTACAGCGAAATGAAGGTGCAGGTTGGCATGATGCAGAAATGATTATTCCTGGTACTGTGTTCCTATTCCTGTTAATAACATAAAGACAATTGCTTGTCTCTCAAGACTCCTGCACGTGGCTAACCGATAGTTACTCCTCCACAGAATCAGACGCATAGCGATGGGGGACTGGAGTGTTTTATTAGAGGTTGTGCTGCAAATCCCCAGGGTGTAACTCAGCTTAGACGTGGATTTATTATTATTTTTTTCCCGTTGCTTGAAGGGTACCTTTTAATTACATCCATCAAACATCAGTATGGTTCAGGTTTTAAAATTTACTGTCTCCCACCTTTTCCCAGCCATACATCCTCATCCCTTAAATTTTGGGGCAAATACAGTATCTCAGGCTCTGAAAGGCTGTGAAAAATGAACTTGTCAGCTTCCTACACTTCTTGTCTGCGTCCAGGTCTATTCCTCACCTTCAAAATGGGAATAATATTCCTTACTCATCTCAGTGGATAGTTTTGAGCACCAAAGGGGACAAAGTTTGATGGAAGCCCTCTGGGGGGAAAACAGTGCTTTAGATAGGCTTTAAATATGAGACCGTTCACTGGCTTTTAGACCAGTGTCTGATTCCTGTATTTTTATAGCTCAAAGCTGCCCTTCCTTTTGAGGTGAGCTCTGTGGCCTTCTTCAGGAACCCTCAGGCTCTAGATTCCTTCTTGCCAGGTAGGGAGTGCATGCCAAGTGGGGGAGACCAGAGCTGTGGCCACCTGGGCTAATCTCAGCACTCGGTGGGGACTCAGTTTCCCTCTCTGGGAAGTGGGATGCCACAGAGATCTTGCCAGTGGGGTACGCATCTTATATACAGTGTGATGCTGTAACTCAGGCTCCTGGGTGGTTCAGAAGGCAGGGAACCCGTCCTCCAAGGTAAGAAGAACCACAGGGTGAGTCTTTCCCATTGCCAAGGGGGCTCAGGCCTCCATACCACTGTAGGGATGGTGGTCTCTCTTTGGGACGGTTCCCGTCACCCAGCCGAGGCTGAATTCCATCTGGAGCAGAGATGGGCAGCCGTTCTCCTGGTGAAGGCCCCTTGACAGGCTGTTCTGCCACAGCCAGCGTGCCCTTCTTTGTGCCTATTAAAGGAGGGGGCTTGCTGCGGTCATGTGGTCCCCGGCTCTCTGCCTCCCGGCCCCGTGCCCCGGAGCCTACGGATGCTGCCTCCGATTCCCCAGGACTCCTCACCGTGAAGGCGGAGCGAGTCACACGACAGAGAGGGTTGGCAGGGCCACGAGGCCTGGTGTTGTGCCCAAAGCGGGGCTGCGTGTAGACCTCAGGATAGGCCGGTCCGTGTATTTATTTAGAAGTAGTTCTAGAGGGTAACCTCACTGGCTGGAAAGCGTGTCTGAACAAGAGCCCCGTTGTTCATCTGAGCCCGGTCGTGCGGGCAGGATGCAGACGCAGGCAGCCTGTCGGTCAGGCCTTGGACCGGAGGCGGCAGTGAGGCCTGATGGGCAGGGCCCGCCTCCCTCCTGGGCCGCCTGGTGCCAAGAGCAGGGGAAGGCTGCCCGTCGGTTCCCGCGGGCGCTGCGATTGGGCAACCTGGAGCCCGGAGAATGCGTGGATTCCATTCCACACACCACCCTCGCCCTCTCTCTCCCCGGCCCTGGGAGGGAAGTATGCCCTCCGGGAGACACCCAAGCCTGACAAAGACACCTTTGTTGGAGCTGGAGGTGAGAATCTGTGGGCGTTGGGATGCCTGGGTTCGTGTTCCCACTCCCTGCCAGTCGCCCAGGCGCTGGACTGACATCTCTGGAGTCAGAGGTGCAGCCCAGCAAGGCCTCTGGGCGCTAGGTGCTGCTGGCCGCCAGGACCGCCTGGCTTCGAGCTCCTCGGAGGAGAGAGGCGGTCCTCAGACGGGTGGGAGGTGCTTGGAGCATCTCGAGAGCCAGTGGGACTCCAGGCTCCTGTTCTGGTCCCTGGGGGCCTCTCCTTAAGACTAAACTTCTGAGTTGGGCCCTTTCTGAGATTCTGGAGTAAAGTGTTACTTTGTCACATTTTTAGTGTTTCTTAGATTCTTCCTGATCAGGGAACCCGTTCCCTGTTAAAAACTCAGATTCCTCAGCTGTCCTCTTCCCACACTGTGGAGTGAATAGGGATCTTCTGGATCTTATTTATATGCTTGTAAAACTGGCGTTAGCCATGTACTGTCTCCCGCTTAACGCCTTGCATTGGGCCTCAGACTTAGATGGTGAGGTTCCTCTGGGGACACTGGGACCCGAAGTGGTCCGGAGGCCGTCCCACTGAGCACGTTGCGTGCGGTGCTGGTGCAGGAGCTCTAGTCCCCGAGAAGGAGCCTGGTAAAAACCACAGCTCCTGCTTCTCAAGCTATTGTGAAGAAAACCTCCAACATTCTTTTTGAAAGTAATAGCTCTGCGGTGATATTTACAAACTGTACGATTCTCTTAAGCGTACAGCTTAGTGACTTCGAGTGTATTTCCAGAGTTGTGTCATCATCAACACTCTAATTCCAGAACATTTTCATCACACCTAGAAGAAATCCTAGACCCGTTAGCCATCACTCCTCGTCTCTCCTTCCCCTGAACTCCTGGCAAACACAGATTTGCCTCTTCTTGACATTTCCTGTACGCGGAATCATAAAACATATGGCCTTTTGTGTCTAGCCTCTCACTTAACATGATGTTTTCAAGGCTCATCCATGTTTTAGCAAGTGCTAATTCTTCTTTCCTCATTATGGCTGAATATTCTTCCATTGTGTGGCTCTCCCACATTACATTTAATCACCCGTGAGTTTTTGTGTGGGCTCTGTTTTCATTGATCCTGGGTGTACGCCAGTGAGTCATATGATAACTCTGTGTTTAACTTTCTGAGGGACTGCCAAGCTTGAGACCTTGGATTCTGTGATGTGCCAGTTGTATTGGGCAAGACCGCAAAATGTGACTTTTGTTTTGCTGGTGACTGTATAGAGATTGCCTGTTAAAAAAGCAGTCAAATTTCCTCCTGTTCCTCATCGTTAGCGGTTGGATGGACACCCTTCACTTAACGTTGCGGTGGCCTGGGGTTCTTGACACCAGCCGCCTGATCCAGTCGCCGGGGGGCCACTGAAGCCCCCATCCCTACGCCAGTCACATCACAATCTCTAGCTTCTGGAGTTTCAGTCTGAATTTTCACAAGTTGATGCTGCCTGTTTCTCTCCTCCCTTTCCCCAGCAGTGAGAAGAAAAGGCAGACATGTTTGGTCATGCTGATCAGAAAAGACGTAGAGAAGATCCCAATGCTCTTGTGGGAGGGACTCTGCGCTGCTCGGTGTGGGTACAGCCGGAGCCCGGGGCTTGGCCAAGTGAGGAGGAGGAGCTGATCAGAAGTGAGGCTTGTGGCTGGGGGTCTGGAAGAGAATCCCCCAGTCTGGGCAATGTTAGGCCGTTAGGTTTTTTCAAGTTGAAGCAACGATTACCCACAGACACCCTTTCTGAGAGATCTGTTGGTCCCCGGACAGTGGCTGGAGTTTGCTTGTTCTCTGGTTGTTTTTCTGCCTCAGTCCTGGGGGCGTGAGCGAGCACCCCCTCTCCTGACAGGCTGCCCCCTTGGCTGCAGGGGACGGCACTGCCCAGGGAGGGGAGACCTCTGTCTGCGCTGGGGTGCACCACCACTGGCCAGGCGGCTCAGAAGGAAGGATGATCTAGACAGACCTATCCCCTGTGCTGTTCTGTGGTTCCCATCATCTTTTCCTAAACCCATGGCATCCTGGTGGTTGGTTAGATCGTCTTACATACCACTTTTCTCAGAGAGTCCCTCTCTGAAACCTCCTCCTCCTCAGAGATAACTCGTTTTGTCCATGTCTCCCTGTTGGCGCCCTTCAGTGTGGGATCACGCCACCCTGGCATTGTCCTTTCGCTGTGTCCTCCCTCACCTGGACGTTAGCTCCATGAGGTAGGGACTGTCTGTTCCTGCCTTTACCTTCACTGTCCAGTGGCTCCAGAAACATCTGGGAGTAAATATATGTGTCATTGGATTTTTACCTAAAAGCCTATAGGGATGTAGCTTTGCACCTCTAGGAGCTGAGATTCTTACCCCCCCCCTCATCTAATGAACTATATTGAAGAAGAAAAAATAATGTTGACATCTATTGAAAACTTTGGCACAGCATGGGGCTCGGGGCTTTATATGGTCTCATTTACATTTCATAACAATCCTATGAAGTGGGCATTAATTTACAGACATTCCCATTTTATAGATGAGGAAGCAGACCAGTGAGAGGCACGACTTGGATTAGGACTGTGGCCCCCCCTGGTTCCAGAGCCCGTAATACGCTGTGGTCCCCAGTGGGTGAATCAACAAATAAAACATGACACTTAGGGAGGAGGACGGTGACCCTCTTGGCTATGGCAGCCAAAATGACATGGTTCCCCTGGCAATGGTACCTGTTACGGCACCAAGAAAAAGATTCTGCTTTCAATGATACCCAAGGTGATCCTGCTTTGGTTTTTGCCCAAAACCCAGAAAAGGGGCAATATGGTGGTCTGCGTGCCTAAGACATTAAAGGAGGCAGCTCTGTGGTCAGCGCCAGCGGGTCAGGCCATGAAGGGACACCCAGGCTCCAAAAGGTTGTTCTCATTGCTGACCGCCGCTCAAGACCTCTGAGCTCTCTGGGCATTTAGTGGCGGCCACATAAACCAGTAGCGCAGGCTTCAGGGAGGCCCTTGGTGGAGTGCTTGCTCGTGATCTTTATCTAGGAAGAGACCAGAAGGCCGTGATTGCCCACTCTCTCCTTTCTGAGCCGGTTTCTGGGGAGCTCTGGGCTTTCTGGCCAGCACTTAGCAAGTGGGAAGCCAGCGCATCCATGGGGTGTGTGTGTAGTGTACCCAATTAGCCCTTTCTAGCTGAAAAGGGTGAGGAGACGGTGGCATTTGACGTCTTCGTTTTCAACTGAGAAAGGGTGACGGTCACAGCTTCTTTGAGACTGAACGGGGGCTGGGGACTGGGGTCCTAGAGGTGGAAGTTTCTGCAGAATTGGGGGGTGTTACAGGGATTTCTCTCTTAGACTGTGGGGTACCCTGTAGTCCTGACAGATGTTGGAATTTAGCTTGAGGAAAGATACAGCAGAAAAGGTGAGGTTCATGCTCTGCAAGGATTGTGGGTGTGATGGGGAGGAGGGGAGCTGAATTCCAGGTGGTTCCAAGGAGTGTAGTGAGGCTCCTGCTCAGGTATCCTTTTCCTCAGAGGATAGCAGAGCAGTGGGTTTCAGAAGAGATCTTGAAAAATGTTTGCTCTGGGGTTTGTAGTGAAGTGAAATGGTTCCTTGGGTCGTTTCCTCTCCTCCTCCCACTATTGGGGTGACTTAAGCTACTAGAAGTCTTTGGGAATCAGCTAGAGCGGATGGAGTATTTCCCAACTTGGAGCACCCCTGAACCTAGGCAGTGGAGGGAGGGCGCAGACAGACCACAGGTCCGTTAGCATTTGCAAAAGCAAGTGAGAAAGCTAGGCTTGAGTTGATTTGGGTCATGATATTTTGTCTTGAAATTTCAAGTAACATTAAGGGAAGACCTGAAAGGTTTGTGTATCCAAAGGGCAGTGGGTTGAAGGCTGAGAGCCATGGGGCTGCGTGTAGGGTCTGCTGTGACAGGACACTGATGCCATCTGTTGATTGTTGCTTCGCTGTCACCCAGAGGCCAAAACAGAGCAAGAGAGCTGTGGGCCTTTGGGGGAGAGAGATGTAGGACTGCCGCCTTTAGGGCAAAGCTGGACACTCCTGTCCTCAGGGAAGAACCGGTCAGGGACCCACCGGTGCGGTGGTTGTGTTTGCAGAGCATGTCTGGTCTCCTCACCGAGTCCCGCCTCTGGGGATTTCCTTGTCAGGCCCGGATCAAAACGAGCAAGATTCCATATTGGTTTCTTTCCATTGAGTCTCAGGAGTCATACTGAGATCCAGTCCCATACCTCACGGATTCAATTAAAAATATTTCTAAATGTTTAGTTTTGAGAGAGAGAGAGAGAGAGAGAGAGAGAGAGAGAGAGAGAATGAGAATGAATTCAAGTGGGGAAGGGGCAGAGAGACTGGGAGACACAGAATCTGAAGCAGGCTCCAGGCTTTGAGCCATCAGCACAGAGCCCGATGCAGGGCTCAAACCCATGAACTGTGAGCTTGTGATCTGAGTTGAAGTCGGACGCTGAAGTCACCCAGGTGCCCCACATACCTCATGGATTCAAATACCGCTCTCGGAAGGTCAGGGGTATCCTCTTTGGCTGAACAACTTTGTCAGTGATCTTGTATTGTAATCTAATGATACCTGGAATGCTGCCCATGCTTGCTTGTTCTGATTTCCTGTAACTTGGAGGCCCCTAAAGAGGAGATGGCTCATCATTTGCTTTGACAGTTAATAAAAGGGGGGGGAGGGGGGAGGGATGGTGACGTTCCTGGTTTACTCTAGAAGATGTGGAGAGCGGGATGGGGGATGAGGTGAGGTGTGGGAATAGCCGTGACCTGAGACCCCAGAGCCCAGGTTCTGTCCTTACTTAGTTACTTTCTGATTGTACAAACCAGGACCTCCCTTCTGGACCAGTATCCTATTTGTAAACTGAGTTGGACTAGAGCAAACATGCCCAGGTTTTTCACATGAGAAGACCCCCTCCCTTTTTAGGTGTACATGGGTTTCGTTGGAGCGTAGCGTCTGTGAAAGGAAAAGGAGAGAAAGCAGGATTGAGCAGGGGTGGCATGGGACGGGAGTGCGAATATGACGAAGTCTCTGCCGGCCCAGTGAATGCAAAGACTCGTTTTTAAATGGTGAAGACTGCACAAACTCTTCTCTGCACCAGAACTTAAAGCAACTGCTATTTGCTGAGTGGTTCCCGAGCTAAGTGCTTTATAGACGTTATGCAATTTAATTACAGTGTGAGGCATGCTCCTTTCTGGAGGAGGAAACACAGCAAGGGACTTGTTCAAAATCACACAGCAAGGGAGGGGTTAGAAAGCCCGAGCACCCAACTGCCACCTCTGTCCGCATCAGTATACATTAAAAGAATTTTTTTTAATGTTCACTTATTTTTGAGAGACAGAGACAAAGTGTGAGCAGGAGAAGGGCAGACACAGAGCCCGACATGGGGCCTGAACTCACGAACCGCGAGATCATGACCTCAGCCGAAGTCGGCCGCTTAACTGACCGAGCTCCCCAGGTGCCCCAGTATACATTTTGATTCTGTATTTGCTGACTGGAGATGGTACACAGCTGAAGTCTAAGAATTTGGTGATGCTTTTGCAGGGCTTTGTATTTTCATTAGTCATCACAATAGCCACGTCAAATTAAGAGTCGGTGTTCCCAGGTTATTTTTCCATGTCAACTCCGTCAGTATAGCTTGGAGATGGACTTGGGGCCCTCTAAAGTCATGCTGTGCCTTCACCAGACTTTCTAGTTTTTGCATTGGACTTTCTAGTTCATGGTTTTTTTTGTTTTGTTTTGTTTTCTGCTGCTGGAGGACCCTGAGTATCTGGGCCTATGTAACAAGCTAATTGAAACGGTGTCACGTTGTCTGTATTTCATGGGGCTGAACGGGCAACCCGTCCATGACGTGGTCTCCCCGTTCCTGTCTCGTGGGAGAGTCGGGTCACTAGGTGTCGCTCCTGAAGCAGTCTGTGTGCTGCTCATGTCTTTTTGGTGGGCTTCTGAGTCCCAGTCTTGGTGTCTTCCTTCTTGGGAGCTGTTGGCTTTCTGGGAGGAGGAGGGGAGGGCCTCTGAGGAATTTGCATACAGGTAAGTGGGGCTGCTGGTTAATTCTTCCCATGGTCTGGATGAAAAATGGAATACATTGAAATTTCAGTTATTCATCACAGAAGTGAGGCATGTTAGAAAATGACCCTGGCCTGAGGATTTCCTGCTAGTAGGACTTGCTGGTACCTAACGGATGTTGCTTATTGACTTCAGGAACTTTGGTGATCCCTGGAAAGCCCACACAATTTGTACTCTTGTTTATAAATACCTCTGTCTACCTTGTGTCGAACTGGAAAGATATGCAGACTGGGTTCAGGCGACCCGGGGCCTAATCCTGGCTGTCTCGATTTACTTCCCCAGAGCCCATTTTTTCCCTTCCGTAAGATAAAGTAGGGAGCAGGCTGTCGGCACACATGTTCTCTGGCATTAGCCCTCCTGGTTTCCTCCACAAAGACTGTGGCCACGTGGTTCCAGGGGATTCCACACAAGCAGTCACCCCTCGGAGAGTTCAGATGCTCACTGAAGGTCCGAGAAGGCCTTCAGGTAAAGAGAACCAGGACAGCCATTTGAAGGGCTGAGCCGCACACTCTGGGGACTGTGGGGTGAGATGGTGCTTGGGCAGCCCTTCCGGACCTCAGAGGAGTCCCATTCCACGTCACAGGCGTCTGCTCAGCTGAGGGATGGGCGCCATGTTGGGAACACAAGCTGTGGTAGAGAGTGACCATTGTTCTCTTAGCGACCGGGGAGCGCACTAGGAGGCGTGGTCACCAGGCCCTGGAGGGAGGGAGGACAGTTGAGACTGGCCTGGATGGGGGCATGAGTCTGTTGGCGAGTACAAGGACGTGCATGAGAGGCCGTTGGTCACTGTCTGGCCAGTGTCTTCGTTTCAGAGGTGAGCAATCTTTAGGTCCAGACAGGCGGATTGACTTGCCTAAGGTCATGCAGCTAGCCAGTGGCCCAGATTTGATGACTGACTCAAAACAGGGCACCAGAGCTGTTTAATCTGCCAAACAGTGCTCGGTGATGTCTTTTCTGGACAGTGTAAGCAGTGATGTTTGCTCAGGGTGGCCTTTGGCAGTACTGTTGTTGCCCTGTTACTGGCAAGCCATCTTTTGGGCCCGGAGGGGAGGGCAACAAATCCTAGTTCTGGTAGAAGTTTCTGAATACATGAGTGCATCACATGGGCACGTTGGCCTATGCAGTCAGTGGCTGAAAACGTACTGCATTGCCTTTTAGTCAGACAGGCACCTCTCTCTGTTTTTCTGTTTCTGGGTATTTCATGTGATTGGGTCATATTTCTTCCTTCTTCTCTGCCTCCACCCCTTAGCTCTCTACTGAGCCAGTAAGCCAGAGCTTCTAAGGATCTCCTTCATCTTTAGCTACGTGCCAACTGGGTTTTGACAAACTCGATTTAACGGAGTATTTCTGGAAGGCTGTGAAGGAACGCAGCGCACTCCGGAGGGCAGGCCCGGAGTCAGGAATGGTTCCTGCAACCTGTGCATATGGCGTGGGCACGCCTTCCTCACCCTGCCCTTACCTGGGGGGGAATGTGCTGGCTGGGAGGGCACCGGAGCCATGGAAGGTTCGAGAACTCCAGGTTCTCCCGGCTTTGGATGGTGTGTATGAAAGTGAGGCCTGAAACTTTTATCACCATTGCTACAGGTGAAAGACTTTCATTTGGCTGTGCTGGTCCAACAAAGACTATTTTATTTATGTGTTTCCAAGCCCTTAAAAATTCTTTTAGGGCACATCAGTGGGGAGTTAATAGAAACTTTGAAATAAGAAAAATGCCTGCAGGGTAAGCAGAACCCCAGCCAGCCAGCTCTGAGCCGTGTGCTGCTAGCTGGTAGGTTGGTTCTCAGAGAAGCTGCTGGTACACAGGTTACTGAGCCACAGTGCTTCTCTCCGGTGCCCTGGTTTTCAATGATTAAGTGAGTTTTTTTCCCTTTTCCTTCTTTTAGTGCAGAGGGAGGACCACTCTAAACTTTTCTCTGAGGATGTTGGGTCCTGGATGGGTTTTCCAACCTTTCTAGTTTGTGCCTCAGAGAAGGCTGGGAGGGGTGTGTGTGTGTGTGTGTGTGTGTAAGAGATGGCTTGTGTCTCCTCTTCCTTCCCTCTCAGTTGTGCACCAAATCACCCTCAGTGATATTAGTTGTTAATAAGAAGGGAGTTTTTATTGTCTTGGGAGTGTTGAGTTTAAAGTTAAACAGAAGAGGTGTGAATCTAAGCCAGGCATCACTAACATTGATTTCCTGCAAAGTGATTTCCTAAAGAATTAAGAACGCCTTTGTAACACGACACTGCATTGTTTCTGTTCATTGGAGTAGGAGGAAAGTGCTCTGGGGTCTGAACCTAGCTGCCTACTTGAGGCAGTCCTAGCATCTTTCTGGCCCTCAGTTTCTTCATCTGTAAAATGGCACCATCCCTGCTGCCGGGGATGGTTAGACTTAAGCGAGATGACAGGTGGCATCCCCCTGATTCCTGTTTGCAGGAAGAAAAAGCTGTGACCTAGGAGACCTGTCAGCTTTCTTCAGCTTCAGTGTAGGTCTGGGACTCTAGCAAGGTGGCAGACTTTAGACCCAGGTGTTTTTGGTTCAGTTCACTGGTCCTTGATAACCTGTCGTGTGCCACGCGAGCTGGCCACCAAGGCAGCTGGCTGGGGGCTTGGCTTCTTTGTCATTCCTTGGTGGCTGCTGGGTCCAAACTGTTGAGCTCAGCAGGTTTCAAATGGAGGTGATACCGCTCCCTAGGGGGGATTTGGCAGCTTCTGGAGACTTTTAGGATTGTCACTTGTTGGGGATTGCTGCTGGCATCTATGGGCGGAGACTACGAATGCCACTAACCGCCATCCAGTAGTACATAGGACAGACCCCACAGCAAGAAGTAAGCCAGCCCAAGGCGCCAGTGGTGCCGAAGTTGAATGTCTTAAGTGTGTGTGTGTGTGTGTGTGTGTGTGTGTGTGCGCGCGCGTGTGTTCCCTGTTCTGTGTTTGGTAAAGGAGACTCACACATGCTGCCCCAGGGATCACTGTGGGGAATGCTCATCTGCGCCCCGGTCCTGGTATTAGTTGATGGGAATGTCAGGATTTAAGTAGGCCCATGAACAGCCTTTGGATCCAATAGGAAAAATAACTTAATCTGATTTATTTAGAGGTTGTATCAAATTGTTTTCACTTCTGTTTTGAGACTTTCTCTTAAAAAAACAAACAAACCGTAAACCACAAAAGGAAATAAAAATCACATTATCCCTCCCCTTTTTCTTGGAAGGGGTCACGTTGAAGAAGTCACAATTCCTTACCTCTTCAGATGTAACTGCTTCCAACAGTTTATATGTCTCTATAAATTTTGCTTATCTCTAACATAAACATGTTATTCCATGTATATGAGAATATATATTCTTGTCTATATGAATATATTTTTATAGGTATGCTTATGTGACATATTTCTATGTGTAGCTATATGAATAAGTGTAGAAAAATTGATTCTGGAATCTCCAGCCATCAGAGACTTATGTAATAACCAGAGGCGGCCCTGATTATGTATATGGGCAAAGCATTTGTGAACAGTGTCTCCTTTGTGTGGTGCACAAAACAAGCTGGTCTTTATCATTGGACGGGCAAGTCAGCCTTCTCCAATAAGGGCCTCTCTCTCCCTCCCACCTTTGAGCAAACATTATTTATTGTGGCTGATGTGTGATCAGGTCTTGATTTGGGGCTTCCTTTTGATGCTCTGTCTTTGTGGGCTCTCACCCACGTGCCCCTAGAGACCCTTCGGCGGCTTTGTCTGTCAACCACCGTGTGGTGCCAGGAGCATCTGCTTTGTGGCGAGCTGTCCCCAGAGCCCCAGCACGGCCTGGGCATGGTCTCCATGATTGGTCTTGGACATCTCCTAGAGCCACTTTTGGGCGCAGAAATAATGGCCGTGCTCTGTTCCGCACCCCCCACCCTCACCCCCTTTCCCAGCCGGAACCATTTTTAGCTTTGTTTCTGGTTAACGGACCAAATGTTTTATGGACAAGTGGGGGGGGGAGCGCGGGGACTTATCTAAGGTGACCTGCTTGTGTTAGCCATTCCGCTCTGTCATTGTTCCTCCTTCAACCCTTTGAGGCCAGGAGACAGGATTCTCATTCAACAGGTGAGGAATCGGATTATGGCTTCTCTTAGGGAACTTGTCTGAGGTTCCCCAGACAGCAAGTGTCAACGCCAGGATTTGACTCAAATTTTGAGACCCTTGTGGTGGTAGACGTCCAGTTTTCGATGGCTCTGCACTTGATGGCAGCAGCTGAAGCCAGAGGCTCTGTGTATGCCCATAGGCCACAGGGGCCAGGAACACATGCCTTCTGTGTGGGGACACGGGAATGGGGACATCAGAGACACCTCAGGTGTCCTTGGCTGAAAGAATGAAGTGAAGCCTGGAATTGGTAAACGACCGGCCTTCACAGATGGAAGAAACTGAGTAGAGAGAAGGGAGATTGATGCCCAAGAACAATCAGTTGGGACTTCATGAATGAGAAGAGACCTCTGGGGTCCCTTGAGAGCATGGGGGGTGCCAGGGAGCAGGGAAGGCTCTGGGGTGGGGTGCTATTTGGGTGGAAGTCCAGTGTGAGCCTCTGTGATGGGAAAGTGGGGGAGGCAAGGGGGGGAGGATTGGACACCAGACGGTGTCCTGGGCTTCCCAGACTTCAGATGAGCCGCGGTGGTGTTTTAGGGAGCCGTGAGCGCAGAATGAGAGTTCAGACCGATTCATTAGCCAGTCTTCCCCTCGGATACTGTGTGGACTGAGGGCAGTGGTCCTTCAGGTCCTGTGAGCCCGAGAGACCCTTAGGGTCCAGAAATGTCACAAATCAGAGATGGGATAGGAGGTCTTTAGAAGGGGATTTCCTCGTCTGGAATTGGGAGGGCATTTTCCTTCTCCCACCTGTGACTCGCCATGTTTTCAGACACTTAAATTGCCTTCCCCACACGCTGACTGGATGTGGGCTTCGGGGCGTGGCTCTTGCACAACTCCATTTTCATACCCTCCTTTTGATCCCTGGTCGTGTGTGTTCCTGTCCGTGGTGGTCATGGCAGTTCAGGGGAAATGGGGGCCATCGTTTCATGATGCCCAGATGCTAGACACATTACCTGGCACCTAGCAGGCATTGGGCCAAACATGAATGGGTGGATGTTAAGTGCTCAGGGCAGTCTTGGAGATTGCCAAGCCGTCGGAGCATTTTGATGGTGGGTGGTGCCCGTGTGAGCGGTAGACTGTTGTATCCAGTTAGCATGTCTCGGGTGTTGCCGGGAGGAAGGTTGGTTCTGGGGGGGTAGGGGGAGTCTGAGGTCCATCTCTGGCACCAGCAGGCAGGGTCCCTGTGGAGAAGGCTTTGCAGCTCAGGGGGCTGTAGTTGAGCTGGAACTGCCTGAATTCTAAGTTTGCTCCTCTGAGGTTCATGGTTGGGACCCCGCTCTGGCTTTTGGAAGGCTCCTACCCCCTGATGGCCGTCCAGCACAGAGCAGTGGTTCCTAAAGTGCCCAGGACTGCTTGGCCAAAGGCGTTTCTGCGGCTCTCACTTGCCCTCCCTCGCCACCCCGGCCATCCTGTTTTGCCCAGCCTGTTTTGAGATTGAATGGCTACCTTTTACACTGAGCCGGAGGATTGCTCCCAAGAGGTGGTCTGCGAAGGGGACGGTTGGGGGGGGGGGGCAAGCAGGAGAAAGTCAGTCCTCACATGTTTGTCCTTGCTGCCATCTGGAGTGCTTGAGGAAAAGGAAAAACCACTCTTGGTGGTTTGGGCAAGGATTTTAGTTGGTGGATCCGGTAGCTCCTCCCTCTGTCGTACCAGTTTTGACCAGAGTCGGGCCCAGGCGTCATTGTCTGAAGCTGGAGCATGGAGGTTGTATGTTCTGGGAAATAGAAACCAAGCCATTGCAGGGGAGCCACAGAGGTAGGGAAAGAAGGGGGCCAGTAGGGACCCTGCGGTGAGGAGGGGGAGGGGGAGGAACCAGCTCTGCTGATATCCTGGAGAAAGAACTTGTTAGATTTGGAGAGAGTGAAGATAAATGTGGCCCTAAGGGCCTCTGGTTCCTTTTAGAGACTTTTCCTGTAAAACATGAAATGGAACTCAGGAGATGCAGCAAATTGGAAAACAGCACATTCTGTCCATAATGAAAGCCGCCCCACAAGAATTTCTCTGTTTTATCCCTTTAGCCAAATTTCTGTTTCTAAAAGGGAAAAGAGACCAGAGGTAGGCTAGTTTGTTTTCTTGGTTGAAAACTCGGTTTTTGTATTTCAAACCCATTCTCCTGGGTGAGAACAAGCAAAGCAAAGCCCGAGGTTGGTTCACCGCTGTGTTCCGGCCGCCCGGGCCCTCCCGCATGGACCAGGCAGGCAATGGGGCGCTGGCAGTCCCCCATTTCTCTTTTTTCTCTGCCCTCCCCACCCCCATCTCATCTTTACTTCTCGGCAAAGAACTTGAAGCGCACAGACCTCAGGTACCCAGCTGTCTGATCTTTATGCGTCCGTGCCTGTGGAACCACAACCCAGGTCAAGATGAAGGACGTTTTCCAGGGTCCCGGAGGCTCTGCTGTGTCCCTTCCCAGAGAAAACCGCTTCTGAGTTCTAGAACCACAGCTTCGCTTTTCTCTGTATGAACTTCATATACATTGAATCATCATTGGTACTTTAATCTTATTTTCATACCCTTCCCCCATCCAAAATATTCTTTGAGACTCTTCAGCTGTTTCTTGGAAGGATGCGTCTTGAGTCTCCTGTGTATCAAAGAATTGTAGCTGGAAGAGCCTAGGGCACCCCGCTGCCTGGGACACACTAGTCCCCTCTACTGCTGGGGGCCCCGAGGGGCCAGCCTGTGTCTACCCTTCGGCCCTTGGTCAGTTTCTCCACCCTCTTCCCCCCACCTCCGCCATGCTGGGCCCGGTGCCTACTGTCCCCACAGTCCTTCCCCCACAACCTGGCGGGGGGGCACCTACTTTTATATTCTTTTAAGACTCCATTCCTGCCCGCGCAGCATTGGCATGTCTGTAATTGTCATTGCCTGGTGTGATTATTTGATGAACGTGCGCTTTCCCTTCGGAGGGAGAACAGGGCAGTGTCTGGTGCACTGCGCACGCCCAGTTCAAGTGTGTTGGATAAGAGGGTACGTTGTGAAGGAGAAGGGCTTGTGGAGCAGCATTTGGTTCTGTAGGGTGTGTGTGTGTGTTGGGGAGGGGTACAGTGCCTGCCACAGCAGTCTTGTCCTTGGGGGTTCTGGTGCCTTTGCAGGTAGGAGATGTCTCACACACACGAGTTGTCATTGTCCCTGGTGTCTGTGTCACAAGTGACCTCATTCCACGTTCAGCCTCATTCCTGCACCCCTGCCCGCCCCAGGCCTCTCCAGAGCAGCCTCCCTCTCCTGCTAGCTCTCTTGGCCAGGATTTTAACATATATCACAGGCTGGTAGGCTAAGAGCTGGGGACTTCCCCTCACCACACTCAAAGCCTTTGATCTTTTGCTTTGGAGGTAACATCAAAAGGAAGGCTGAGGAAGACAGCCAGGCTGTGAAGTTCAACGTTCAAGTTAATAGCTTGACTGAAGGTTGTGCTGCGTCCTGGCAGCATCACTGAGGCTGAAGTAAACACAGTGATTCCGCCTCATTTTCCTGGAAATGGCACCTAACGGTGGAGAAGGGGTTCATTTGCATATGGAATGAAGTCAGGCCAGAGCTAGGGTTTCTTTCCTCTTTCCCTCTTCCTTTGGAAGTGTGAAACCTGGTGTGGGGGGCACAGGGGAGAAGCATGTGCAGGGGCGTGGGGAGGCGAGGGGAGCCTGGAGGGAGGATGGGAGAGGTTCAGTAGCCCCTTGTGCCCAGCACCCCAGAAGTTACCCTTGCCCTCACTCGGGGGCTTGCCGTCCGCCTGGCTTTCACATGGCCCCTCTGGACAGCTGGGTGGTCCCGGATTCTGGTGGGACCTGCCGGTCGTCCGAGAAGATGCCAGCAGGCCTGAGAGCTGGAAAGTGAATCACACCGGAAGCAAAAGTGAAAGCAACCCACGGGTCTCCTCTGCGTGGTCTCTCTGCTCAGCTTTGCGGATGCTTGTCTGATTATTGTTTTCTTTAAGATGTCATCGGCTGGTCCTTCTGTAGATTTTCATCCAGAGCTTTGTTTGAGTGGTTTTCTAGCACATTCCAGCCCCGTCGGTGGGTGACTCATTTTGGGGTTGGGGGAGTGGTTTCGCTTTCTTAGGTTGGTCATTTCCCCACGCTTGCCTCAGGTGCTTTTCCCTGTCACCATCCAGCATTGCAAGCTGCCACCCCTCTCAGTCATCTGTCTCCCCTGTCACCTGTCACTCTCCACAGAGCACTGCGGCCTCCCCTTTCAGCTGGGTCCTGCGACCTGCTGACATCTGTCCTGTGCAGCTGGAAGTCATGTTGGGTTTTTTGTGGTGTGATTTCTCAAGCTTCTCCTCCCCGTTGCCTCCGTCATCATTTTTGGCATAACTGTATACTACCTGCACTGCTGTTTATTTGATGCAAACATTTGATTCATCTATTTAAACTCAGCCTCACTGTAAGCCTTAACATCTGTGAAATTAGAAGTTTGATGTGCTGGTTATTTTTTTCGAATGCACACTGATATTCCTGTTACTCAGGTAACACCCTGTATCCCCTGAAATCATGCTCGGGAGCCCCGCCTTTGAGGAAACTGCTGCATGAGAGCGTTTCCTTTGCCTTTCCCTCCTCGGTGGCTGGCAGGGGTGGCCAGTGACGACACTAGCCTACTCTTCTTCCTCCTCCTCCCCCTCCTGAGGCCCCCTGAGCCCGCCCAGCTCACGAGTGGATTCAAAGTTCTGTGCAGGGAGTGGTGGTAGGCTTCTAGAAATCAGTTTCGTGGTGGCTAGTATCCATTCTGGATCAGACGGGTCCCTCCGTGATCACTTTTCAATCTGTGTATTTTCTCCAAGGCCTCCCAAGTTTCCAGGTCGCCGTATTGTCAGGGTGGGCGCCGAACCTGGCCTGGGGCAGCACACAACCCCTCCAAGTTGTTGCCCTCTGAAAGGTCTTGGTAAATCCCTGCCACCTCTTGAGCAGAATCGTTGGCATGAGTCCCCCCGGGTTCTAGGCTTTCAGCTCTTGAGACTTGCAGCGGCATTCATTATACATGTCCATTTGGTGCCTTGTTGAAAAGGAATCTCCCGCCGCTGAGGGGCCTGGGCTTCTGGAAATTCCTCAGAAGATATGACGTCAGCCTCCCGGGAGAGGTCCTGAAAGCTTTAGGGACACATCCCAGGGTGTTGCGGAAATGCTGCCCCAGGAGAGCGTTCTTGCTTGCCCTCGTCCCTTGAGCCGACGCCCAGACAGGCGTCCCCGAGATGGGTGTTTTTTCACCTGTGCTTAAAGCCGTAAAGGGCCATTGTCAAGTTTGCTTAGCTTCTCAATTCATGTTCCTTAGAGGATGGTGAATTGAAGCTAGCATTCCTGGACAGAGCCTTTCATACACTGAAGAAAACCTGTAGAGTCTCCTGGGGGACAGGCAAGGGGAGAGATGAAAGGGTTTCTGCAGACCTGCTCAGGAGCATGGACTGTTCTTTTAGGGAATTAAGGGAGGCCATAAGAGGAGCACACACGGCCATTTCCCTTTCACTTGGGGGTCTTAAATCTGTGCTTGGTCTCCTTTTACTGTGCTCCTGTGTGTCACCCACAGACCCCTGGGGGCCCCGTTTTCATTGTTCTCCTCTCCAGTCTTCAGGAAAGTACCATTGGGGATTGAAGAATGGGAGTTGGTGGTGTTTGGGAACTTCGGAGTTTTTTTTTTTTTTTAATGTTTATTTATTTTTGAGAGGAGAAGGACAGAGAAACTGAAATGCGCGCTGTGCTGACAGCTCAAACCCACAAACCGTGAGATTATGACCTGAGCCGAAGTCGGATGTTCAGCCGACTGAGCCACCCAGGCGCCCCAACTTTGACTTATTTTACAGAGTCCTGCAGAGGCTCGCTTCTGTGTTGGCAGCAGGGTAGGCAGCCAGTTGAGGGGACACGGGAGCAGTGCAAAGGGGTGTATGTCTGAGTCATTCTTTGCAACACTAGCTCCTACTCATGGATGTCTCCTACCTGTTACGGGTTAGGACAGTCAGTTGCCCAAATGTGCTGCATTTGAATCACCTGGAGAGCTTTTTAAAAAAAAAAATCCCAGGTCCCACTGTGGGGGAGGAGCCAGCCATCAGTAATTGTAAAGACTCTTGAGGGACCCCAAGGCGTGGGAGCCACTGTATTAGGACAATGGGACTTGCTTTCTTTGTATTCTAAGTCACTTATGCTAATCATTCACGAAGTTTATAGACATCATCTCAATTGACCCTCATGAGGTTACGGAGGATGGTGGCCTCCTCCCCATTTTACAGGCAAGACTGCTGGAGCTGGGAGAGGTACAGTTGGGCCCTTTGACAAAGGTCGTTCATTTAAGTTCATTTGTGGTGGAAGGAGGCTTTGAGTTCTAAGCGTGTCTGTTCAGAGTCATGTCATTGCCCTGGCATTCGTCCTTAAACTGTGGAGAGCCAGCTTTGGTTGGAGTTTGCTTAATGGCTAAGGGTATGGGAGGGGGGGTGCAGTCAGGGGAGAATTGTCCCTGGTGGGCCAGAAAAAAATTGGTTTCTGAATGCTTAAGCTGTGGCATATGAATAGTAATTTTTTTTTTTTTAACCTAGAGATTAGGGAAGGGAAGGGCATCCTAGATGGAGCAAAGCATGGAGTCATGAACTTCTCTGGAGGCAGGGTGACTGGTGTAGTGTGCGCAGAGGGAAGTGAGGTTTCTGGTGGTGGATGGTCCTGAAGCTGGATTCTCCCATGAGGGGCCTTGAATGCTGTGTGCGAAGGAGACCTGAGTCTAATGGGTGCATCAGGAACCTTTGGAGCTCTGTTAAAATGCAGATGCTGATACCGCAGGCACGGGGCGGGGCCCAAGAGCCCGCATTTCTCCCGGGCTCCTAGAGGTTGCCGCTGTTGCCAGGCCCCCAGTATCAGGCGTGTTGGCAGCAGTTCCCAGACTTTGCTGCACTGTAGAATCACCTGGGAAACTTGGGAAAATTCTAATGTTCAGTTTGCAGTCCGTTTCAGTTAGGTCGCAGCGTCTGAGGGTTGGGAGCCTGGGGTCCGTATCTTTGGAGGATACCCAGTTGACTCCAGGGTGTGGAAGGATGGGGGAGCACTGCTCTGAGACTGGGTAGTCAGTGCTGAATTTGAACCAGGCGACTGACCGCTGCATTCGTGGAATGCAGGAGCCAGATTGGAGCGGAGTTGTGAACTGTCACACTTGTCTTCTCACTTTATGAATGAACGTGGCAGCGTTTGGGGAGGGCCCGCAGCAGGCCGCGCACTGCTGTCTGTCCGGGCTGGGGCTCCAGCAGGGAGTCCCTGTGATGGGCGGTCTGAACCAGCATGTGAGAAGGACAGGCAGGGTTCTAGGAGCAGAAGCATTTTAGGGAGGAGGGTCCCCTGGGCCTTTGAATCCTAGGTAATTTGATCAGGACTCCAAACCAAAATTTCCTATTTTCCTCATGACGAACGGGTTTGTCGGGCATCGGGTAATGAACTAGCAGAAGGATGATTACCTTGCTGCATCCAGGTCCTTTAGAAGCCTTGTCATATATATACAAACACTTGCCTGGCTAACCTCGTCTTTTCTTGCAAGCTTCCTTAAGAATCTCTCCCAGGGAATATTTCTTTGCTTATTTTGGGGTTACTTGCACTATTTGAAGGCACCAAAACATTTCTTAAAAATAACACTCCTCTGCAATTCACAAGTTTCATTAATTTGGATTGATTAGTGAGAACCCCTAGGTGCTGACTGAGGCTTTCCGTGCATATTCAGCTCTGTCTGTAACCCAGAAGTGTGTTGCAGAAACTTGATGTGGTTGCGAAAACTAGTAGAGTTTGCGTGTTAGAACAGGGGCGCATGCACCTGGGGGGCTGCTCCGTGAAGAGCCTGACCTCTTCGTCGTGGGGGTGATTTGACAAGGGTATGTGTTCGTTTCTAGGTTAGCATTCCGTGGAAATGCTGGTGGTCAG
>NC_043701.1:169694364-169707726 GCF_006229205.1 Suricata suricatta
AAGAAACATTTTTTTTAAATTGAATCCCATGCTTTCCCTATTTAATTGATTTCATTAATTTGTACTAGGGCTTTGCAAATGGAGTTAGGTTTATGCTCATTTTACAGATGAGCAAACTGAGTTCCAGAGAAGGGTCAGTGTAGATCTTTGCTCTTTAAAATGCATCTTCGTTGCAAACTAAGAAATTCAGTGTATTTAAGAGGGCTGGAGAGAGTTGAGTAAGATGACGTTTGGGTCCTCAGTGCATAATTAAGGAGGGTGCCCGCTGCTGGGTGATGGACCGACCGCTGGTCATTAAGAGACATTGAGAAATGAAATTCCTTCCGCTACAGTCCATCTCTCCTCCCTGCTGAGGAAACAAAGATGTTGATATCATCAGTGGCGGTGGAGATGACACGAACTGTTGGGTCAGAGCCCGGCATGTAGTAAGTAGGTGCTCAATAAAGAGGAGCCTTTTCTGATGTGGGAGGAGACGAAACAGTCTCTTTGAGGTGTGTTGCCCTGTTGTCCCCTTTGCACTTTAGGCTTCGATAATGCTGAGTGGACAGTGAAATGTCACCTCAGAGCCTTGACATGGTAGTGGGGACGGTGGAAGGCTGCTGGCCAGAGACTTGCCCACCCCTGCACGCTTCGTCCTGAGTCATTTGTTAGTGCCTTGTGGGGGTGGACAGCCAGGCATCTGTTTTCATTCATTGTAACTTCCTCTGCATCTAGGTCCGCCTGCCGCAGCGCTAGGACCTGGAGAGAGAGGGGAGCAGGACCTGACCTTGGGAGGCAGCTGTGAGAACCAGGAAGTGGAGTGAAGGCATGGGGGGTGGTGTGATGGTGGAAATCTGAACCGCGTCCGGGTGGGACACAGGAGGGACAGTGAGTTTCTGGGGCCAGCAAGCCAGAGCACTTGAAATCTCGGCAAACCTAGAATGGGCTCCTCGTGCGACTGAATCGCCTTTGGAGAGGTCCTCAGGAGGGACCGGAGGAAACCCTGTCTCTGGTTTGTGAGAAAAGCTCACCAGGGATTTTAGGGACCTGCATGCCCCTCTGGGGAAATGAGAGTAGTACTTCATCCCAGCAAACCTCTGTGAGTTTCCACAACCAAATTTAAATGTCACCAAGTGGGGCCTCTTCATGTGGCACAAAATTATACGTAGTTTTATACATAGCTACAGGTAGGTATCTGATGGTTTGCTGGAAAATAAATCTTCTTTAAAAATTTTACCTTAATGGGGCATCTGGGTGGCTCAGTCGGTTGAGTGTACGACTTGGGCTCAGGTCATGATCTCACAGTTCGTGAGTTCAAGCCCCGCGTTGGTCTCTGTGCTGACTGCTCAGAGCCTGGAGCCTGCTTCCGATTCTGTGTCTCCCTATCTCTCTGCCCCTTCCTCTCTGTCTCTCTCTCTCTCTCAGAAATAAACACTAAAAAATTTTTTACTTTAAGGCTAAAATGATACTAGGAAAAAACTGTAATAAAGTGTTAGAACATATAAAGTAGCAAGAAAGAATTCTCTGTAATTCCACTCCCTAGAGGAAAGCAGAGATGGCTGATTTTTTTTTTTCCTTTTTTTTAAAGTGGGAAGCAGACGAGCAGTTTTGGATACATTGACTTTTCAGGTGTGCACGTGGTCACCTGGGCAGCCAACATTTTTTCGTGTGGATTTCAGCCAGGTTCCACACCTGGCCCGTAGTGAAAAGCAAACGGCTGCCTTATTTGTCTCCCGGATTAACTGCGATGACATCGGGGAGGCAGATTTGACAACCCGCTCCACTCACCACTCCGGTGGCTTCTTTGTTGTGACTCTTGAGCTGTGGTGGGCTGAAACGTCCCCTTTGCCCTTCTTTAAAATAAAGGAGGCGAGTGGGTGGAGGCCTGTTAAAATATTGGGAAGTGTGTGGCCCTGGGGTAAGCTTTTCAGCAGTTGGTATGTGTATCGTGTTGTTTTAACTAATGAATCTTCTGGGCCTGAAGATAATGAGGTCAGCAAGGGCAGCGATGTTGCCTTGCTACTCACTGGAGGGTCGCTGTCATCCTGGACGAGGCTGGCCTATTCTGGGGGCCTGGGAATGCTTCTCTAATGTGGGGCTTGGGAGACAGATGAGTGGCCGCCATGCGGATGGAGAGCCGGCCGAGAACTTGGCGAGGTGCTAACAGGGAGTAGGCTGAGCCACCTCCCCGCCTTCCCTGGTGTGGATCCAGCGGCCACCTAGTGCTGTGTGCTTCTCCTTCCTGCCTGCAAATGCAGGCATCCTGCACAGCTCAGTGTCACCCCCCCCCCCCCCCCGCCCCCATCGTCCCCCTCCAGGGCCGGAGGCCTCAGTTGCCTCTACCTGTTAGGCAGATACCAAGTTCCAAGCGGCAGTGAGGCAATTGGATGTAGAGGTGGGATGCATTCCTGGAATAATAACAACACGTGCTTTTTATATTTCATATTATATTTTATTGTCGAAGTGCTTTTCAGATACCTTACTATTATCTTTATTTTATAGGTGTATTAACTAGGGCTAGTTTGGGGAGTTGGGAGGGAGTGGTGGGGGATGGAGGGAGAGAAACTGATTTCGAATGAGTCCCCAAGCTCCGCTAGAAGCTGCCAAGTAGTTAGATATTGTTTTAGTTGAATTTTTGCGTTCGCCCTATGGGGTGCGGTGAAGGGGAATTCATTTACAATAGCTGGAGGTCAGGGAGCAGAAATCTCTGCCCACGGTCACCCAGCAAGTGGGGTGAGGCTGGGAATTTTCACCCAGGTCACCTGACTCTGAGGCTCTGTGATCTTCCCCTTCTGTCTAGTACCCAGCATAATGCCCGGCAAAGAGCCGGCATCAATAAATATTTGTCGAATGTTAAATGAGGCTTACAGAGACCATTCATGCTTGGCATAGGGGCACAGGGAGACAAACATGTTTCCTGGCCTCATAACCTTCACTTCCAAATCCTGTGACCTTGGGCTGCTTGCCTGAGCTCTCCCAGCTCAGTTTCCTGAGATGTCATCTGAAAAATGGGTGTAGGGCTTCACCGAGGGCATTTCCTATAGTACCTCACTGTTCTCCTTTTTGAACTTTCCAACCACACAGCTTCCCTTTTTATTTCGACCTCCTGGAATATAAGTGTCTGATGACAGGCTGTCATGTTGAACATGGACAAAAGCAACCCTAACATTATTGCCCAGCTCACCAATATGGCGGACGGAAACTTCCGAATAAGGACAACAGTGGTCCCAAGAGTGGTGGTGTTTCTTGCACACTTATCACATGCTAGGGACTGCTCCAAACCGCTACCTGCAGTCATGATTTGGAAACAACTCTGATTGAAAGAGCGTTGTTGGTTTCCATTTCATAGAAGAAGAAACTGAAGCTTAGGGAAGTTAAGTAACCTGCCCGGTGGTGGTCTGGGGTTCAAACACCAGATTAGGCCTGACTTCCTGCTCTTTAGACCATAGTTAAAGCTTAACTCTCCATATGTGTTATTTGCAGCCTGCGCTTTTGCCTTCCTCATTCTCAAAGTACGTGGTCAGCGCAGGAGGAAATCCACACCAATTTTGGGTAGAACCAGGGGGTGGAGTTGGTCCCCAAACAAGGTGCCAAGCGGCTGAGCCTTGGTTTTCTGCCTGACAGTGGTAAATCAGGTGCACCAGGGAGTTCTTTGAATTTCCTTTTCCCAACAGTGTCCCCCTTCTTTAGGCAATGTTTTCAACAGGCAAGGTTTTAAATCTTAAAGAAAAAAGAAATCAAGACATAGCCTGGGAGAAGAGTGACAGTGGTGGTTGGTGGTTTTTTTTTTCTTTTTTAGATCTCCTCCCCCTCACCCACCTTTTCCCCTTTTCCTTTGTGCCCTTGTAAAACTTCTTTGGGATGATGATTTCGTGTAGTTTTCGGTAGCCTTTAAGCAGCTGCTGCTGTTAGCCGAATGCATTGCATTGTGTGCCAGGGTGCCCCGCGTGGCTGTTTTTGGCAGAGCGTTTGGGGAAAGAATCGGGATTCTGGGATCGCAGACCTTTAGGAAAAATGCCTTTAAGTTTGAGGACCAGTTGGAGGGTGGAGGGTAGAGGTGCAGCGACAGAACAGCAGGCCTTTAGCTAAGCCTTGGTATACCTAAGGGGAGACCGGGCAGAGGAGGGAGGCCAGCTACGGGGACAGGAAAATCCCACGTCACTGGAAGGCGGGGGGTGAGTGAATTGAAAAGAGGGATGGGGAGACGCAAGCCTGGTTAATTAGGAATGTTTTTGGTCACTTTGCTTTACTTCACGCTATGTGTTTATTTCTCTTGTGTACCTCAGATTTCCTTTTTAGGGGGTGACTTTTTTTGGGGTGATCATGCAGCATCTCTGGGGCGCCTGGGTGGCTCAGTCAGTTAAGCATCCGACTTCGGCTCAGGTCATGATCTCACAGTTTGTGGGTTTAAGCCCCGCATTGGGCTCTGTGCTGACAGCTCAGAGCCTGGAGCCTGCTTCAGATTCTGTGTCCCTCTCTTGCTCTGCTCCTTCCCCATTCATGCTCTGTCTCTGTCTCTCAAAAAATAAATAAACATTAAAAAAAAAAAAGAATCATGCAGCATCGCATGGAGTTTTACTCTGATGATGCTGATTATATTAATAGCAATATCATAGCCAGCTAATAACATAATAGCTAGCGTTTACTAAGCACTTGCCATATGCCAGGCATTGTGCCAACCATTGGATCCTTAGAAGAACTCTGAGAGGTGGGTATTTGTGTGTATTCCCATTTTACAGAAGAGGAAGCGAATGCTCCCAGAGGTGATATCATTTGCCTCAGCTCACCCTGCTTTTAAAATGGTCAGCTCTGATAATCTCTGTTAAGGAACCCAATTCTTCTGGGATTCAGCACATTTTAGGCACCCAATAAATATTTTGGTGAATGAATGGAATTCTGGAGCCGGGGTTTGAACCTGGGTCTGAGCTGCCTCAAGATGTGGTCGAGAAACTTGGTCTGAAGGCTTGCAGCCCCCACAACTCCTGCTTTGCTGCTTTGGGTCCTCACAGTAGTAGATAGAATTAACCCAGCAGGGACTCAGTGGTCCAGAGGAAAAGGACTAAGGGGACCTTGTGGGGAGGCAAGAGCAGGGCTCCTGGGGTATTTCCTGGACACGGGGACATGAAAGGCACAGCAGGAACTGTCATTCAAGACAGTTTGCTGAATTAGCATTTTCCCTCTCTGATGCGACAGCATGTGATTTGCTTTGTGCCCCTGTATCTGCAGAGTGAGGGAGGCCGGACCCTGGAAGACCCTTTGGTTGGGATGACTGTGTGCTCACTTGTACCTGGGCAGAGACGGAGTGGGACATCGTGCAGATGGCTTCCTTCATTCGGGTGTTTGGGGAAAACTTCATACAGCTGGAGTTGAATTCTCCAGAGAGGAAGGAGGGATATATTTAAAATAGCTGAATAAACAATTTCCTACCTTCCCAAAGACGTGTGGATAGTACTGGCCGGTTGTGTCCACTGGTCTGTTTATCAGACACCCAGCTTGGGCGGTCTGTTAACTTAGTGCATTTGCTTATTCCTCTTCCCTTTCTGCTCCCTGCAGGGAGAGGGCTTTCTCCATGACCATGAACCCCGTCAGCCTTCCAGCTCACACATCAAACCACGTCTGGTTTGTAGTGCAGACACTACTGACTCCACTGTATATCCTGAGAGGGAGGTACTACGGTCATCCCTAGGTTATCTTCAGCTTGCAGTCAAGGGCAGGGCTGGATGCCTAGAGAGGTGAAGCCATCTGTCCAACACCCCAGAAGCACGAAGCCACAGGTCCTGGATTTGAACCCAGGCATTCCAGTTTCTATGCCTGTGCTCTTCACCATTCTGCTGTATCACCTTGGTCTGAATTAGGTTTTAGCTTTATCTTTAACCTGTTTCTTCTAGAACCTTCTATCTGCCAACTCCTTGATGGGTAGATAACATGGTGACCTTTGTCCATAGGGGAGCACAGGAACTGGTTAGATAGGTAGAGAGATGTTAACTTAGTTTTCCCCCTTGACTACCTGAGTCTTGCCTGGATTCGAGTACTCTTTGACCTGAACCTTGCTGCCTGATGGAAATTCAGCCTACCTTCTGTATCCTCCTGCTGCCGTCAGAAGACGGAGACCTGAAATTCTGGCTCCCAGATTCCTGGGAGCTCTAGGAGTGCGCAAGTCCAGGTTCCGTGGTCAGGGCTGGTCGGGATTACAAATAAACCGAAGCCTGGGAAACTTACTTGCTATTATTAATAGTGCAGACCTTTGGGGGAGGGGATAACCAAACTTGATGCTGTTGGAATTGATTTTCTTGTCCAGATGACACAGTAAGGAGCTAAGTGGTTAGCTCCAGATCGGTACTGCTCTTTTCCAGGCCAGGTTCTTCAAAGACTAAAACCACAGAAGCAGAGAACAAGGTTGTTTGGAGAGGCCCGGTGGCCCCGGCGGGAGAGGGGAGGATGGTGGGGGAAAATGAAGGCGGTGCTCTCTTCAAAACGAAGTGTACCATCGAATTCAGTTTCTTCAACTGGTGTCCCTGCCCCTCCCCTTTCTTAAAAGAGAAATTTGATTTGGTGTCTGGATTTTTGATGGTATTTCTGCCTCCTCAGTGCCTTTGGGTTATTTCGGAAAGTCTCTCCCGGCCCAGAATGTTGTCACCAAGCGTGCTTGTCACCCATTCTCTGCAGGCAGAAGCGTCTCGCGTAAAACAACCCCAAGGTCCCGATGGCTTCAAATCACCCACGCTGATGGTAACACCCACTGTCCTGCCCTTTGCTTCGTGCATATGCTGGTCACTGTGTGTATACAATTAAAAACACAAAGCGGCCCTGTCTGTGTGAAGGGTCTGGAATATCCTGGGGTTCCAGGGGAGACTTTTCCTTCCCCAGGTGTGGTTATTGTGCTTGAAATATCTCCTGGTAGTTTATTACAGGAAACCACAGGATCAGGTCAGAGGCAGTCTCTCCTGCCGGCAGTCTCCTGTCTTGCCTCTTCTTTTTAGATCTTTCCCCCCCGTTCAGCTTGCCCCCGGATGGCATGCTGTCCCTCGGGTGGGGGTGAGGAGGCAGGCCTGCCTCTCTGGCCCAGTGTGGACTCGGACGGCGCGTCCGCACTTGTCCCCTCTGGGGCGTTAGGAAGGAATTTGGGGTGTGGAGTTCCATGAGTGACTAGGATTAGGCCAGTCGAGTCTGCAGTCAGACGAGAAGTGTGTGGGCAAAGAGAACTATTGTGTGAGACTCCTCCGGACAGAAAGGCCGCCTTCATCTTTTACTGTGCCTAATGGACAATTGAGACATTCAGCTTCCGTCTGAAAGGAAAGTGGGCCGGAATGGTCTAGCAGACCTCCCAGATGAAGGCTTGTAGGAGAAGCAAATACAGACAAGGATTACCAACAGGGGAAGCAACTGGGGCAGAGTCCTGGGAGAGAATGTTTATTTCCTTGCTCTCTAGGAGGGATTTGGAAAGAGCCGTAATCCTGGGTTAGGAGTAATTTGTTACAGCAAGATGATACTTGAGTGGCAGGCCACTTCTGGCTGAGGCAGCAAGACTTGTGTGCAGGGGGGTCGGGGGCCTCCAGAAGGTCAGCCTCACTAAATCTTCACCCCGGCTTGGGGGTTTGGTCCTCCCCGAGCAAAATTAACCAGAGGCCCTGCCTGACCTTTTGGCTTCCTGAGGTTAGCATTACGAAGCGTCTCCACATGCCTGTCACAGCCAGCCTCGGATGATAAAAAGTTGGACAGGGAGACCTTGCTGGAGCCACTGACCTCGTCTAAAATGTGACAAGGGGACACACAAATAAAAGGGAAACACAGCGCGGTTCATAATTTCAGTTGGAATTTGAGGACATGAGCTGAGGCCTGTCTTGCATTTCGTTGCTACGTCCACTGACTACATAACATTAATTGCGCTTTAGTGGCCTGTTGGCTGCCGAGACTTGCGTTGTGGTTTGTTGTTGTGGAAGAGGGGGAAGAAGTACGACGGACTAGGAAGCGGAACCGAATCGGAAAAATCTCAAGTCTTGAGAGCTCCTGGCTGTGGAGAAAGAAAGGAATGTCTTAAAGTTCCCAATTCTAGTGTCTGCTGCAATCCTGCCAATTCATGTATTTAAAATAAGTCTTCACCAGGACCCTGTTACTCTCTGGCTTTGTGTTTCCCAGAGGCCCCCTCGTGGCTCTTCTCTAACAATTTACGTGGTAGCTAACAAGGGAACAAGTTAGCCAACTTTTATGGCTTGTAACTCTGGGGTGCAGCTGGGGGAAGAAATAACAAATCTTAACTGTCCTGTCCTTTACACAGTGTTATCCTCTGGGGTTGAAAATCCAGCAAGGAAGTCTTTTGGGAGATTCTAGGCAAGTGGTTCCAAGCCCATGTTGTAGCTAGGGAGAGCGAGGTGCAGGACCACCCTACTGTGGCCTGCCTGAAGCCACAGGGTGCTGGAGCAGGGCCTGACTACCCGGGGTTCAGGTTCCTGGCCTGTGGTCCTGTTGACTCCCATGCTCCTCTCTGTTTGGTTTGCCTTCAAACAGTTTTCACACCCTTCCCTCCCTTCCTGCCTCCCTGGTCTCTTCCTCAGCACATTTATCCCAGGGCGGGCTGTGTTCTCCCAGCTTTCAGGCAGGATTGGCTGTCCCCCGCCATTGGAACAGTCCCTTTCCAAGATCCTGCACCAGCCCGTCACACTGGGAGAGCGCTTGTTTCCCAGGGTTTGGATGTTTCCTATAGGTTTGTCCACCTGCTTCGAGGTTCATTCTTGAGGCATTAAGGCATTGTGGGTGGAGTCTGCAAACGTGACTGTGTGCTCTCCCCCACTCCTTTGTCTTTGAAATGGATGTGATAACCATCAAGGGACTTGCTGCATTTTTCTGGTAATCTAGATATGATTCACATACCATTAAATCTACCAGTTTAAAGTATAGAATTTGGTGGGTTTTAGCATATTCTCAGTGCTGTGCAAACGTTAACCGCATCTATTTCCAAAACATTTTTGTCACCCCCAAAGAAACTCCGTGCCCACTAGCAATCACTCCTCGTGCCTCCCCACCCCCTCCGCACCGGTCCCTGGCAGCCACTACTGTAATCTGTGTCTCTGGATTTGTCCATTCTGGATTTTCCTATAGGAGGAATCCTACAGTATGTGACCTTTGTTGTCAGCCCTCTTTAAGTTAGCATCGGGTTTTCAAGGGACATCTGTGTTGTTGCAAATAGTCGCTTGTTTTCATTGCCAAATCATATTCCATTGTTTGGCTAGACCCCCATGTACTCTCCATTCCTCAGCTGAGACTTGAGGTGCCCTTCTCCCACTAGGCCCCATGATGCCCACGCTTGCCACTCCATGTCTTTGAGCTTCTTTTCCTGGTCAGCAGGTGCCTGCGGGCACTTGCACAGGCTAGCAGGTGGTAACTAGCACATTCCAATCAACTGGACTTGACTGAGCCATTTGATAAGAGGCAGGAATAAAAAATATGAACAAAGTAGGTCATCTCTGGTCTGTCTCTCTACAGTGGTGTGCGAGCTTTCATTATTTGTTAGTTTTACCCTCCCTCCTTGGGGGGGGGTGGTCATGGAGAAGGAGTTTATGCAGAAACAAGGGTTTCTGTTGCTACGTTCTTCCAGTGGCTTCATGTCCTCTGGGGCTCTGCGACATGGGCGCTTTTGGCAGGGCTGACATTGGCTTGGGGTCCACAGCCCTCTTTGGGGGAACTCAATCTCGAGGCTGCTTAAAGACTTACGTGGTGTGTCCTGGGCTGCTTTTGGTGATGACAGAGCGACTCTGTCTCTGAGGCTGATTTCCCACTGGCTCCCTGTGTGGGTGTGGGGGCTGTACCACGTCTTTTGTTCCCTTGCATCCTTTTTGCCCTCCCTCCCACTGTTCCTTCTACTCAGTCTGATAGAAGAGATTTTGAGTCTTGGTCTGAAAATACCAAAACTCTGCATTGTGGTTCAGAATCCCTTGTAACTGCATGACTAAGTCACTTAATTTCTCTCTGCTTTTCTTCACTTTTAAAATGGGTTTGGACAGGCGCCTGGGTGGCTCAGTCGGCTGAGCGTCCGACTTTGGCCCAGGTCATGATCTCGTGGATCGTGAGTTTGAGCCCCATGTTGGGTCTGTACTAACAGCTCAGAGCCTGGAACCGGCTTCAGATTCTGTGTCTTCCTTTTTCTCTGCCCCTCCCCTGCTCATTCTATCTCTCTCTGTCTCTCAAATAAATGTTAAAAAAAATAAAAAAATTAAAATGGGTTTGGATGGCGCCTGGGTGGCTCAGTTGGTTAAGTGTCTGACTCTTAATATCACCTAAAGTCATGATCTCATGGTTTGTGAGTCTGAGCCCTGCGTAGGGCTCCATTCTGACAGCACAGAGCCTACTTGGAACTCTCTCCCTCTCTCTCTGTGCCCCTGCTCCATTCTTGCTCTTTCTCTCTCAAAATATTAATCAACTTAAAAAAAATTCAAAGTGAGTTTGGAGATTATCTGCTTTGACCACCTAAAGACATGTAGTGACGATCTACATAGGAGTTTAATAAAAGAGCTTGTGAGAAAGTAAGGTAGGATCTGCAAATATACACCATACTCATTATTGGTACTGCCCTAGTCTTGATAGGTTATGCTAATTACTGGTCCTCAGGGTCACATGACCAGTTGGGGGGGGATTACCCCAGGTCCCACTCCCAGATAGTTGCCTTTAGCAGGTCCAGAGTGGGTCCGGAGGAACCAGACCAGCAAGGTTTGGATACTGTAGGGCCACGTCACCATCGTGAATTAAATCTTTCTTTATAATATTTCTACTTCCTGGTGCTAGTCCCTGCGCCATTGACTTATCTTACCATCCCACTGACTGGGTCTTAGGTGACTGTTCTAGACCCTAGAACATCTAGTCCACACTGGACACAGAGCATGTGCTTTGCAAATGCTACAGGCATGCGGGAGTTAGAGGAGAATGGGACTTCTGAGAGAACTTTCCTCAGTTTCCTGCTACAGATTTAGGCCCAGAGTGGGGAAGAGGTTGCCTGCCTAGAGGAGAACTGAAGTGATTGTCCAGATAGTGGCAGAAGTGGGCCTCAAAAGTGACTTTCTGGGGGCACCTGGGTGGCTCGGTTGGGCGTCTGACTTCGGCTCAGGTCATGATTTCACGTTTGTGGGTTCGGGCCCTGTGCCGGGCTCTGTGCTGACAGCTAGCTCAGAGCCTGGAGCCTGCTTACGATTCTGTGTGTGTGTCTCTCTCTCTGACCCTCCCCTGTTCACACTGCTTCTCTCTCAAAAAAAAAAATTAAAAATAATAAAAACAAAGTGGGTTTCTGAACTCTTTCTCCGTCTTGTGCTATCCCATGAACACTTAGCTGTGATTTTTAAAAGTGACTTTTTTGGGAGGATGGAAGGAAGTCCTAGCCCCCAGCCTGGGGGGGGGGGGGGCATCTGGGTTTGAAAGGAAGGACTCCGTAAAATTCTATCCAGCGGTGCTTCTGTGAGCTGCCACAGCATAGCCTCCCTCCAAAACCACTGACCTAGCAATTGCGAAAATATCTCCGGGACAGGGGTGTTGAAGAGCTGGGGAGGTAAGGAATACAGGAATCCCAAGTTTTGGGTTTTGGATTTTTATGGTTGGCTATTTGCTTGTGTTGCTCAGTTTCCCCTTACTACCAGTGGCCTCAGTCGCTCTGGTAGAAATAATTTTCCAGTAGCCTTGCAGGAGAATAATTTGCCCAGCGACCTGGGGGAGAGAAGTGAGCTGATAGGTGCCGAGAGGGAGGATGGTTCATTCCTTTGAGGACGCTGGGTGACGTTCCCGTGAGATACTGATGCCTAGCGGTTGATAAGAACACCGAAGATGGTGGAGGGGGGTTAGAGCGAGGATGACATGGAAAAATGCTGGCGGTCCGGAGCCCTGTGCACTGGAACGTGAGCCGACCCGGGGGCCCCAGGTAAGCTGGGTCTGTGTGAACAATGCCCTTCGTTTCCCCCTCAGTAACAGGTTAGTTGTAGCTTTCTGCTTGTTTATTCTATCGGATTGTTGTGAATGTGGCTTTGAACTCTAAAGTGCTCCCTAAATGTGAAGCGATACTGTTAGGAACCTTTAGGTCGTTCTGATTAGGAAGAAAAAAAGGTGAACTGCAAGGATTTCATTTAAAAATCTTGTAGCCACCAACTCAGGGAGATAGAGGGCGGAGTTGTTGAATTGCTGTTTGACACGGGTGCCTTGATGTCCTCTTTTTCCCTCATGTTGCACTTTATGTTGGGAAATGGGATAAGAACTTTCAGAGAAACGTTTCTAAGTTCTAACAATGGTCGGTGTCATTAGGAGGAAAAAGAAAGGAAAAACTAAAGTCAGTCCTAACGTCTTATTTCATTTTCTTCTGTGGCTGTTTTCCTTCTCCAAGTTCAAAATGTACCTAGCCTTCTGAGGTCTTTGGTTTCCTTTCCCTTGGTGACTATAGTATATACTCACTTAGGCTATATCCCAAGTAGCCACAATGACACCAATTCCTGAATTTTCTTTTTCTGTGCAGCCATACTTTATAGGCAAATAATGCCTCTTTGAGTAGAGCCTGTATCTTAGGCTCTTACGTGGATTTAACAAGCAATTCTTGGGCTGTGTTTTAACCTAGAGCAAAGCAGCTTAATCTCCTGTGCCTTCTGCATCTGCAGGAAAAGTGGTCAAACCAATTTTGTAATGGTGGCCCTGAGGAGCCTGCAGGATTCTGGTAACTTCTGATATAATTTCACTGTTAGGTATATGCGATCAGTGCTAGCTTTGGGAAATATGTTGGGACCTGTATGATTCAGAGGGTAGGACAGAATATTAATCACAGCCTCTTATAATTTAACTATTCTGGATAAATTGGGTTTTCCTGACCCCCAGGGCAAAGCTAATTACTTATGGGAGGTGGGCTGAATTTTCCATCTTCCAGTTCTGAGAACTGAACAGGCAAAGGAGACAGGCAAACCTGTTCTTTAGCAGACCTATGCGTGTGCCTCCTAATGTGCGCTCCTGAGGAAATGTGTGTGTGCCATTGGCGATGAATTGTGCTTCCTGCTGTCTCACGGAGGTTTTCCATTTTCCTCTTATGATGACTGACTTCTGGTGGCCTTTGAACTTGTCAAATTGAGCGGCATGAACATTGCGATCATGGTTTTACCCCTACCCACTTGCAGGTGTGTGGTAGAGTGTGCAGGGCCCACGGTGAGGTTTCACGGTGGGGTGGGGGGGGGTCACCTCACAGAGGAGGGAGCACTCGTGGGTTTGGATGTGATAGACCATGGCTTGTGGTCTGTCGGTTTGGGTGTTTACCAATACCCCAAATACCGACTTTCTGTTTTATAAGAAACACACCATGTATGACTTTCTGGTGCTCAGGCATTAGGAAGACTAAGCAGTCACAATCTGTCATGAGATGGTTTCCAACTACTT